>NW_013544859.1:0-1574 GCF_000499545.2 Eimeria tenella
GGCAGCAGCTCATAGCAGTGTCACCCGCAGCAGTAGCAGGAGCTGCAGCAGTAGCAGCAGCAGCAGCAGGAGGAGCAGCAGCACCAGCACCTCCTGCTGCAGCAGGGAGATATCTTGCCTCTAGCATTTTGCACGATGCAGCGAGCTGCTGCTGCTGCTGCTGCTACTGCTGCTGCTGCAGCTGCAGACGGCAGCATCAACTCACGGCGGAAGCAGCAGCGGCAGCAGCAGCAACAGCAGCAGCAGCAGCTGGCCTTTATTGTCATTTTTTTGCATTTGTCTTGACCTTCGAATTTACGCTTTAGGGTTTAGGATTCAGGGTTTAGGGTTGAGGGTTTAGGGTTTAGGGTTTAGGGTTTGTTCTCCTTCCTCTTCCCGTGCTAGCCAGCGAGCTACCTACACAGCTACCTGGCTAGACATACTGCTAGCTAGCTAGCTGGCTAGCCAGCTATCTAGCTAGCTACACAGCTAGCAATGCAGCTAGCCACTCAGCTAGCTAGCTAGCTAGCTAGCTGGCGAAGCGCGATTCGTCATTCTGCTAGACAGCAAGCTAGCCAGCTAGCTAGTTAGCTGGCTAGCTAGCTGGCTAGCTAGCTGGTCAGCTGCCTAGCTGGCTAGCTAGCTGGCTAGCTAGCTGGCTGGCTAGCTGGCTAGCTAGCTGGCTAGCTAGCTGGCCAGCTAATTAGCTGGCCAGCTAGCCAATTAGCTAGCTGGCTAGCCAGCCAAGGAGTTACCGCGGGTTTATGTTCAAACCCTAGACCCTAAACCCTAAACCCTTATTTGTCTGCTCAAGAAGCGGCTTCTTAATCGCAAATTTGATAAGGAGAACGTGTCCTAGGGTTTAGGGTTCAGGGTTTGGGGCTTGGGCCTAGGGTTTAGGGTTTAGGGTTTAGGGTCTAGGGTTTGAAGGGGCCACGCACACATCAGAGCTACTTGTAACGCTCTGGAAGGCCGTAAACTGGCGGCTTTAAACTGCGGCAGCCGCCGCCAAACCCTAAACCCTAAATCGTGGTTTGCGTGGGGCTGCCAGGGTTTGCTGCGGCCCCACCCTTGGCGGCTGCAGCTGCTGCTGCTGCTGCTGTCTTCAGCATCTTTTTACCGGGGAGAGAAAAATGGAAAATTAAAATAATAAAATTAAACATTAAAAACCAAATAAAACTGCCGCAGCAGCAGCAGCAGCAGCAGCCGCTGCCGCCGCCTCAGCAGCAGCAGCAGCAGCAGCAGCAGGAAAGCATCAGCAGCAGCAGCTGGTGTTGTAAGAGTCGGAATTCGCTTTATCTTTCTTGCTTTTGTGGGGGCGTGTCTGGGGCGTTTGTTTTCGTTCTTGCGGAACCCTAAACCCCAAACCCCAAACCCTAAACCCTAAACCCTAAACCCTAAAAAGCGGTTTGGGATGTCTGCTGCTGCTGCGCTGCGAGGCCTCGTTTGCTTCTGCGCCCGCAGCATCGCAGCTCTTTGGGTGGCTCAAGTGCTGCCGTTTGCTGCTGGGCAGCAGCTGGGCTGCGGCTTGCGCAGCAGCACTGCTGCTGCTGCTGCTGCTGCTGCAGCTGCTGCTGCAGCTGCTGCCAGCATCC
>NW_013544860.1:0-1195 GCF_000499545.2 Eimeria tenella
CCAGCTAGCTAGCTAGCTGGCTGGCTAGCCAGGTAGCTGGCTATCTAGCTAGCTGGCTGCCTGCGGGTTTACTAGTTAGCCACGCATTTCCCTGCCTAGCTAGCCATTCAGACTCCTAGCCACCTCGCTGCCTGGCCAGCTAGCTAGCTAGCCAGCTAGCTAGCTAGCTAGGTAGCTAGCCATCTAGCTAGCTAGCTAGTTATTCAGCTGGCTAGTTTTCAGGCCACCTCACTTCCTGACCAGCTAGCTAGCCAGCTAGCCACCTGGATAGTTAGCCTTCGAGCGACCTCACCGCGCGTCCAGCTAGCCAGCTAGCTAGCTAGCTGGCTAGCTAGCTAGCTGGCTAGCTAGCTAGCTAGCCAGCTAGCCAAGGGGACAGCTAAGAACGTGCGCAGCCAGGACTTGCTGCAGCACAGATGCTGCTGTCCAATAAGAACTGCGGGGTGTAGATACACCCCGAGCCGCGTGTGGCTGAGGGGTCACTTTGGCCCCGAGACATTGAGGGTTTAGGTTTTAGGGTTTAGGGTTTAGGGTTTAGGGGTTAGAGCGTAGGGTTTGGGGTTTAGGGTTTAGGTTTGGTGCTTGGAGTGGGCTGGGCTTTGCAGAACTCAGATCTCCGCTCGAGCCCTAGTTGGAGCCCCTGGGGCCTAGGGTTTAGGGTTTAGGGTTTAGGGTTTAGGGTTTGTGTGCTTCAGCGGCTGCTGCTGAGCAGCGACACGCTGCCTGCTGCAGCGCGGGCTGTTGCTGCCAGCGCCTTGTCGGAGTGCGCATTAGAAGTTCGTCTTTTTGGGGGATTTTCTCAAACTTCAGGGCCTTCTGTGAGTTAATTAATTAATTAATTTGAATTAATTTTTTATTTAATTATTTTAATTAATTGAACAAAACTGCCCTTTGTTCCAGCAGTTTCCAGCAAATATTCGCTTTGCTGCTGCTGCTGCTGCTGCTGCTGCTGCTGCTGCTGCTGCTGGAGCGCAGCAGCCTTTTTGCCGTTTTGCTGCTGCGGGCTCGAAGGGGAGTGGCAGAAGCAAATGAGTCCTTAATAACAAAATAAATGAATTAATAATCGATAAATAATAATTGATTAATCTGCTTAGGATTAATCCCTAAATTAATTAGTTGCTGCGCTGCAGCACTCGCTGCTGCAGTGCCTAGCTGCAGCAGCAGCTGCGGCTGCAGCTGCAGCAGCAGCTGCAGC
>NW_013544861.1:0-1501 GCF_000499545.2 Eimeria tenella
CAGGTGTATAGGCAGCTCGCCACCTGCTGCTGCTGCTGCTGCTGCTGCTGCTGCTGCGTCCGCCGAGGCAGCAGCAGCGGCGCTGGACTTGCAGTTTGCTGCTTCTCGTTTGAACAAATTGAATAAATTGAATTAATTTCAATTTAATCTAATTAAATTTGATTTAATTTCAATTTAATTTGCTTTTAAATCCAAAAAGATGGCGTTTGCTGCTCTTTGGATCGGCTCCCTCTGCTTCGCCGGCCTCGGGCTGCTGCTGTGTCTGCTGCTGCCGCTGCTGCTGATGAGGCCCCAAAACCTCAACACCCTCACCAAGGGAGAAATGCTCAAGTACGTGCTGCTGCTGCTGTTGCTGCTGTCTTTGTTTTACTTGCTGCTGCTTCTGTTATTGTTGCTGCTGCTGCTGCTGCGGGTGCTGCTGCTGATCACGCTGATGCTGCTGCTGATCATGCTGATGCTGCTGCTGACGCTGCTGCTGCTGCTGCGTCTGCTACTGCTGCTTGTGCCACATCGATACTGCTTTTTTACCCGTGTTGAGGCTTGCTGCTGCAGCTGCTGCTGTTGCTGCTGCTGCTGCTGCTGCTTGCCGGATTTCTGTATCTCGCCGTTGTTTGACAGAGTGCGATTACCTACTGCCTACATGTTATTCAATTAATTAATTAATCTTTTATTTATTTATTCAATATATTTATTATTTATTTATTTATTATTTATTTATTGTTTATTTATTAATTTATCTGCAGGCTGATCATATCTCTGGTCACGACCACCATCGTCTGCCTGTGGCTCTTGTAAGGATGCTGCTGCTGCTGTTGCTGCTGTTGCTGTTGCTGCTGCTGTTGTTGCTGCTGCTGCTGTTGCTGCTGCTACTGTCACTGCTTCTGATTCCGTCTGCAGCTGTCTTGTGCTGCTGTTCTGTCTCCATGCACTTTGCTGCTGCTGCCGTTGCATGCGTTTTACCGCTGCTGCTGTTGTAGCTGTTGCTGCAGCTGCTCACGTTTGCACTTTGCTGCTGCTGCTGCTGCTGCTGCTGTGTGCAGCTGGATTGTGGTGTACATGAGCCAAATGTATCCGCTGATTGCCCCGGAGAGAAGCTCACATCAATAGCGGCAGCAGCAGCAACAGCAGCAGCAGCAGCAGCAGCACTTAGCACAGCTAAGTCAGCATTTGCAGCAGCAACAGCAGCGGCTGCAGTCGCTGCATCAGTTCATGCAGCATTTGGTGCCGCTGCCTTTCAACTATAATGGTGTGGCAGCAGCAGCAGCAGCTACATCAGTAGCGCTGTTGCTGCTGCAGTAGCATGCTGCAATGCAGTTGCTGCTGCAGCTGCGTTGAAGACGCTGCTGCTGCTGCTGCTGCTGCAGCTGCAGCTGCGTGGTGGCATAAGTGGAGCGCCAGGAAGTCTCTACGGTGTCTCTACACCTCAGGGTTCGTGCCTACTCCCTCCGCTTGCAGCTTTGCTTCTGCTGCTGCAGCAGCAACAGCTGCAGCAGCAAAAGCT
>NW_013544862.1:0-1692 GCF_000499545.2 Eimeria tenella
AGCAGCAGCGTCTGCTGCCGCATCGGAGCTGCTGCTGCAGTCCATTGGGCGCTGCGCCGAGGCCATGTCTGCTGCTGCAGTGGAAGCAGCAGCAGCATCTTTTCTTGTGTCTCTTTTTGAGGGCCCCCAGGGGCCCCAAAGGGAGACACTTGGGGTGTCTCTTTTTGCTGCTGTGCTGCGGCGGCTCTGCGCCCAGGAGGCGCAGCAAGCTGCTGCCCAGGGTGGAACTAGCAGCAGCAGCAGCAGCAGCAGCAGCATCGGGAGCGACGGCGCTGCAGCGAGCGCTGCAGGAGCGACGGCCCTCAGTGCAGCAGCAGCAGCAGCAGCAACAGCCACCGCAGCAGCAGCAGCAAATAGCACACGGCCCTGTGCCCTCGACACGGCACGCTCCCCCTCTGCACCGGCACCAGCAGCACCAGCACCAGCAGCAGCAGCAGCAGCACCAGCAGCAGCAGCAGCAGCAACAGCAGCAGCAAGCCGGGGGCGCGCATGCATGCGCGCCTTCGAGGCGTATGTGTGCGGGCGGCGGTGTGGGGTGTCTGTACAGCTGCTGCTGCCTTCTTTTCTCCGCTCGCAGCTGCTGCGGCTGTGGGGTGTCTTTGCTGCAGCAAGGCCGCAGCAGCAGCAGCTGCTGCAGGTGCTTTGTGCCTGGCAGGCCGCCCCAGACCTCGTGCGCCAAACCCTAAACCCTAAACCCTAAACCCTAAGCCCTCCAGCTGCTGCAAACGGCTGCCTCACGCAGTCCAGAGACCTCAAAGTCGCGCAAACCCTAAACCCTAATTCGCAAACCCTAAGCCCTAATTTGCAAAACCCGAAGTGCAGTCCACAAACCCTAAACCCTAATTCCGAAACCCCTAACCCCACTTAACTAGCCCTTAACGTTAAGCCCTAAACCCTAAACCCTAATCTTGGAACCCGCATCCGGAATGGACAGATACAGGCTGCAACCCCAAACCCTAAACCCTAAACCCTAAACCCTTAACCATAATTTGCGAGGGCCAGATTTATGCTGATGCTTTCTTGCAGCCACCTTGGGATGCTCCTCTGCTGCGGAGTTTCGTCGCCGAAGTTGCTGCTGCTGCGGGTCCTGCTGCAGCAGCACAAGCAGCTGCTGCTGCTGCGCTGCACCAGCTGCAGCAGCAAAGAACTTGGTGCCCCCCAAGTGTCTTTACAGCTCTCCTGGGCTTTCCAGAAACTGTAGTAGCTGCGGCGCTTCGAAGTGTATTGACAGCTGCAGGGTAAGCAGCAGCAGCAGCAGCAACAGCAGCAGCAGCAGCAGCAGCAGCATGGAGGAGTGTCAGCTGTTGTGGCGCTGCTCTCTGTTGCGCATTTCCCTTTCTGTAGCAGCTGCTTGAGTCGCACCGCTGCGTCTTCTCCATGTTTTTGAATTGCTTCTGCTGCTGCTGCTGCTGCTGCTGCTTGTTGCTTTCCTTTTCAGAGTCACTAGGGGTCAGCTGGTTACTCTCTTCTTGCTGCTGTGGCTTGCCTCCCTTAGAGCCGTTCTAAACAGCAACAGCAGCAGCAGCAGCAGCAGCAGCAGCGGCAGACGTTTTACATCCCCACCGGGTCTCGCTGGCTGCGTGTTGGTGCTGCGGTGTTTGCTGCTGGTTGCTGCTGAGGGAGTAGGCCCTTCTGCTGCTGCTGCTGCTGCTGCTGCTGACGGGACGGCCGACGCAGGAGTCGCCTGTCAGC
>NW_013544863.1:0-8429 GCF_000499545.2 Eimeria tenella
CTGCTGCTGCTGCTGCTGCTGCTGCTGCTGCTGCTGCTGCTGCTGCTGCTGCTGCTGCTGCTGCTGCTGCTGCTGCTGCTGCTGCTGCTGCTGCTGCTGCTGCTGCTGCTGCTGCTGCTGCTGCTGCTGCTCTTGCTGCTGCTGCTGCTGCTGCTCTTGCTGCTGCTGCTGCTGCTGCTGCTGCTCTTGCTGCTGCTGCTGCTGCTGCTCTTGCTGCTGCTGCTGCTGCTGCTGCTGCTGCTCTTGCTGCTGCTGCTGCTGCTGCTGCTGCTGCTGCTGCTCTTGCTGCTGCTGCTGCTGCTGCTGCTGCTGCAATCCAGGATCGGGTGTGGCGTTGTGGCTGCAGAGCACCAAATTGGGAAACCAGTGGTCAGCTTCATTGCGGGGGCTTCTGCGCCTCCGGGGAAGCGAATGGGCCACGCGGGGGCGATTGCTGGCAGCAGCAGCGGCACTGCAGCAGCAAAAGCAGCAGCACTTCGCAGCGCAGGAGTTGAAGTCGTTGAAAGTCCAGCCCGCATCGGCGAAGCAATTTACAATGCTCTCAAGAAAGCTGGGCGCATTTAGCAGCAGCAAACGCCGCTGCTGCTGCTGCTGCTGCTGCTGCAGCGGCGGCAGGGGCGGCCGCGCTGCAGAGTTGCTGCTGCTATTGCTGCGGCGGTGGCTGCAGGGCCGCCCGCACTGCAGAAGTGCTTTTGCTGCTGCTGCGGCGGCTGCAGGGCGGCCGCGCTGCAGTGCTGCTGCTGCTGCTGCTGCTGCAGTGGGGCTTGCTACTGCGGCGCAGGTGTGATTGTTCGTTGCAGTGCAGACAAAAACGCCTATATTCGTGAAAACGGAAATGGAAATTAAATTCAAAATTAAATTCAAATATAAACTCAAGTGTCTCGCGATGCATGCACGAGCGGCGCAGCATTTCCGGCTGCTTCCTCGCTTGCTGCTGCTGCAAAAGGCTTGCCGCCAGCTGCTGCAGCAGCTGCTGCAGCAACTGCAGCAGCTGCAGCAGCAGCAAGTACGGCGGCTGCAGCAATGGCAAATGCTGAAGCAGCTGCAGCAGTAGCCGCAGATGCTGCAGCAACTTCCGCGGGTGCAGCAGCAGCAGATCCTGCAAATGCTAGCTGCTGCTGCAATTGCTGCTGCTGCTGCTGGCTGCTGGCTGCTGCTGCAGCGCCCTCAGAGGACTTGCATGAGGTCATCTTAAGTTTATATAGGAAGCTGATTCTGCGGTATAAATTTTTAGATATATTTATATTAAATAATTATAATTAATAGTTATACTTAGTAATTAAATTATTATATTTAATAATTCTACTTTTATAATTGTCCCGAGGGGGGACACATGTGGCTACCAAATAAATAAGTAAATAAATAAATAAATAAATAAATAATAAATATTAAATAAAGAAATAATAAAAAGGTGTAATAGATTCCCCCTTAGCTGCCTTTTCTGAAGTAAAATTACTTTTGCCTTTTACATTTTTAATTGTCATTTTGTTGCCACAGAGCAACCGTGCCATAGGACTCGGCACTGCAGCAGCAGCAGCAGCTGCTGCTGCAGCTGCTGCGGCTGCTGCTGCTGCTGCTGCTGGAGTGTCTGCGCAGCGGGGCTGCAGCCTTTTGCTCAGCGACGCTTTTCCTTCACAGAAGAAAAATGCCAAAAACATGTAATAATGATAATAAATAATAATAATTAATAACAATAATAATAATGATAGTAATAATAATAATAATAATTTGTTTTTGTTGTTGAAGGGAATTATCAGTTTTGTTGCAGTGGAAAGGAACTGCGGTGGGGTGTACGTACACCCCAGACCAGCAGCCACAAATATAGCCAAGGGACAAAAGGGAGAAAAAGAAATAAAATAAAATAAAATAAAATAAATAAAATAAATTAAATTAAAAAGAGACAAAAAGAAGAGAAAGCTGAAAGCAGCAGCAGTTGCTGCTCTTTCTTTGCGTCTCTTGCAAGTAAAAAGCAGCACACTAAAGAGCGCAGCAGCAGCAGCAGCAGCAGCAGCTCCTTGCTGCTGCTGCTGCTGCATCTCCTCTGCTGCTGCTGCTGCTGTTCCTTGGATATTTAAAAGGCCCATAATAGAAAAGTTCAAATTGCTTTAAGATCTCTAGAGACAGCGCGACTCGCGCTAGCCTCAGCAGCAGCAGCAACAGCAACAGCAATACTGCAGCAGCAGCGCAGCAGCTGCAACGGGACAACAGCAGAAGCTGCAACAACACCTGAAGCAGCCGTTACAGCATCCTTTGCTGCTGCTGCTGCAGGGCGCAACGCGCCAATCTGCTCGCTGCTGCGTCAACTGCCGCTGCTGCTGCTACCACTGCTGCTGCTGCTGCTGCTGCTGCTGCTGTGTTCCGGCTGTGTCTCTGGGCCTGTCAGTGCCTTAGGTGCTGCTGCTGTTGCTGCTGCTGCTGCTGCTGCCTGCCTTTGCAGCTGACTGTCTTGCTGGGCCAGCTCTTCTTCAGAGAAGACCAGCAAGTGCACCATCTGCTCCACCTTCTCCCTGAGATAAACCCTAAACCCTAAACCCTAAACCCTAAACGCTAAACCCTCATACCCAGAGAAGCCTCGCTTACAGCCCCCGCCCTGTAGATACTTCTCTATTGTAAGCAAGCACTCTCCGCGCTTGCCTCTAACCCCTAAACCCCAAACCCTAAACCCTAAACCCTAAACCCTTGCTGCAGCACCTTAGTTCTTCTTCCGGCTCTATGCAGAAAACCGCCCGCAGCACTTCGTAGACTCCAAACCACCGCAGCGTTTCTCTGAAAACAAAAACGGGGAAATCAAATAAAATTAAATTAAATTGAAAATGAATTAAAATACAAATAATAAAACAAATGAATTAATAAAATAATAAAATAAAAGAGAAATAGAAGCAAGGGAGAAGAAATGAGGCTGGAATAAGCAGCAGCGACCGATACAAGTAATGCAGCAGCAGCAGCAGCAGCAGCAGCAGAAGTAACAGCAGCAACAGCAGCAGCAGCAGCAACAGCGCCTTTCGCTGCAGCACGAGCAGCAGAAAACAACTCAAAAAAGGTTTAAATGCCCTTGTAATGAATTACTAAAATAAAATAAAAAGAAAAACGAACAAAAAGCCCACCGGCCGTACGCAGAAGCCGCCAAAGCCCCCAAAGCTTCCAGAGCCAGCCGCCGCGCCTTCGGGTCTGTTGCAGGGCCGAAACTCAAGGCCTGCAGCAGCAGAAAAGGCATTTAATTTGGAATATAAATTAATTTATAATTATAATTACAAATTAAATCATTAATTCGCGTTTATTCGAAGAAAAAACGGAGAAAAACGCCAAAAATGAACGCCTGGAAGCCGGCCTGCAGCCGCCATTCTTCAGGTGTACGTACACCCCAGTGCATGCACACACACATGCAGATGTGCATTTAAATATAAATATGAAAA
Organism: Eimeria tenella; assembly: GCF_000499545.2. Classification (NCBI taxonomy): domain Eukaryota; phylum Apicomplexa; class Conoidasida; order Eucoccidiorida; family Eimeriidae; genus Eimeria; species Eimeria tenella. Next base: position 3,414 of record NW_013544863.1, read on the forward strand.
TATAAATATAAATATAAACATAAACATAATTACAATTATAATTATAAGTAATAAATGCAATTATAATTAGAATTATAAATGTAGATATAAATATGAAAATATAAATATAAATATAAATATAAATATAAACATAATTATAATTATAAATAATAAATGCAATTATAATTAGAATTATAAATGAAGATATAAATATAAATATGAAAATATGAATATAAATATAAATATAATATAAATATAAATATAAATATAAATATAACTATAAATATAAACATAATTATAATTATATATAATAAATGCAATTATAACTAGAATTATAAATGTAGATATAAATATAAATTTAAATTTGAATTGAAATAAAAATACAAATGAGAATATAAATGCAAAACTACAAACTCAATTCACCAAATGCAAATCTGAAAATCCAAAAATCAAAAAGTTTATGAAAATATAAATAAATAAATCTCCAAATAAAGAGAAATAAATGCACTAAAAGATAAATGAAATTAAAAACAAAAATATAATTTGAATGAAATAAAAATATATTTAAAATAAAAACCAAAAATGAAAATATGAATTTGTTAACTGCTGCACATGAAAGGCCCCACATCCACTTTGGGGTGTAGAAACCGCAGCCGCTGCTTCTCTGTGACCCCAGTCTCCTGCTGCTGCTGCTGCTGCTGCTGCTGCTGCTGCTGCTGCTGCTGCCGCTGCTTGTCGTCTTCTGCGTCTTGGGCCTCCAGCTCATCTTTCGCCTTCGCGCGCTGCGGGCTGCCAGGCTTTGGGTAGAGGAAGCAGCAAAGAGCCAGCAGCAAGCGGCAGTCTTCATGCTGCTGCTGCTGCTGCTGCTGTTCCTGCTGCTGGTGCTGCTGCACGCGCTGCTGCAGCTGCCTGTGGTCCGTCGGCAGCAGCAGCGGGTGCAGCTGCTCGCAGCAAGCCAGCCGCAGCAGCAGCAGCAAAAAGGGCTGCTGGCACAGCGGTGGCAGGTGAGGCAGCAAATCTCTGAAAATGGCGAAACAGAAATAAATAATAATTTAAAAAGTAAACAACTTATTTAAAATGAATTAAATTGGAGTAATTTGCGGAAAAAATCATCAAAAATAACCTAAAATCGCAAAAAAACAAGTTTCGCGTTTGCTGCTGCTGCTGCTGCTGCTGCTGCGCATTACATACAACTTAACATTTTTGATAACTTCATTTTTGTTTTCACTTTTCCATCTATTTTTGATTTGTTTATTTTAATCCTTTTAAAACTTTTAATTATTTATTTATTTAAACATTTGCTGCAGCTCACAGCAGCTCGTTAAGAGTCTGCATGCGCCGCTGCAGCAAAAAGGCCACAGCCTCATCTTTTGCTGTTACGTTCTGCAGAATCTGCAGCAAGAAAATCCCCTTTTCCTTCCAGTAGCTGCTCCTGCAGCAGCAGCAGCAGCAGCAGCAGAGCAGCAGCAGCAGCAGAGCAGCAGCAGCAGCAGCAGCAGGAGCAGCAGCAGCAGCAGCAGCAACAGCAGCAGCAGTAAGCTAGCTACCCGGCAGCGGGAATTTGAGGGGAAAAACAGCATCAGCAGCTCTTTTGTGTCTCGTGAGGTTTGACAGCAGCATCAGGCTAATGCCCACGTGCAGCGGCACCTCTTCTTCCCCCTGCTGCTGCTGCTGCTGCTGCTGCTGCTGCCGCTTCAGGTTCTCCAGCAGCAAGCTGGTCATGTCTTTGTACTCCTCCAGCATGAGTTCAGCTGCGGAAACACCGCAGCGGCGACTCGGGTGAAGCCAGCTTAGGGTTTAGGGCTTAGGGTTTAGGGTTTAGGGTTTAGGGTTTAGGGTTTAGGGTTTAGCTTACCCAGGGTTTCGTTTGCTGTTAAGTTAATTAAGATTTCTGTGCTCAGCGCAGAGAGGCTGCCGTCTTTGCCGCCTACGAGCCGCAGCAGGCGGCGCAGCCCCTGCACAACAGCTTCCCGCTGGTGCTGCTGCTGCTGCTGCTGCTGTTGCTGCTGCTGCTGCTGTTTTTGCTCCTGCTGCTGCTGCTTGTTTTGGTGCTCCTTGGTGGAGGAAAGGCCACTAATGAGAAAGCGGATGAAGTCGGGGTCCCCGCTGCACTGCAGCACGAGCTGGAGCACCGGAAGCAGGACTTTGGGGTTCTGCTGCTGCTGCTGCAGCAGCAGCAGCAGCTCCACATAAGAAGCCTCTTGTTCTTCCAACATTTTGGCCTTGGCACTGGCTTGCTGCACTGTATGTACACTGCAGCAAGTCCTGAGCTCTGCTGTCCGAGGCAGGAGCAGCCTTCTGCAGCAGCAGCAGCTGCTGCTGCTGTGGGGGTAGCAAGTGAGAGCAGCAGCAGCAGCAGCAGCAGGAACCGTAGCTGCTAGCAAAGGCGGAAGAAAAACTTGTAACAGACAGACAGCAGCAAACTGCAGCAGCAGCAAGAAGGCTGGGGCTGGATTGGCTGCGGGCCCCCGCGCCTGTGCTTTCTGGTGGCTTCTCTGTTGATTAACTTGGATATTAAAATCAAGTTTCTTTTTGTTTTTAAATTCTAAACTCTAAATATCTTGCAAAAAGAAGCTGCTGTGAGCTGCTGCAGCAGCAGATACGCAGCGGCTCCTACTGGGGGTACAGGCGCTGGTCCGCTGCTGCTGCTGCTGCCGCTGCTGCTGCTGCTGCTCCAGCAGACCCCTGCAGCAGCAGCAACCAACCTTTAGAAATTTTGTTCCTTTTTGCAAATCCGCAGACTCATTTGTAGAGTCGTGAAGCCAGTTGCTGCCGCTGCTGCAGCAGCAGCAGCGCATCACTGCAGCGCTTCCGTGTCGGCCGCCTCCGACTCAGCAGCAGCAGCAGCAGCAGCAGCAGTAGCAGCAGCAGCAAGGCCAAGCCCCACCCCAAGGGCCTCGTGCTGCACCCCACAGTCGACGTCAGCAAACTCGAGCAGCTGCAGCCAAACCCTTCAATGCCCACGCAGCCCACAAAGCAAAACATCCTTATGTGCGCCGCTCTTTGCTGCGCAGCAGCAGCAGCAGCAGCAGCAGCTGTTGCTGCTGCTGCTGCTGCGGCCGCGGCTGCGGCTGCGGCTCGCTCCGGCTGCTGCTATTGCTGCTGCTGCTGAAACGGGCTCCTACCGCTGCTTCTGCTATTGCGCGCTCGTGCTCATGCTGCTGCTGCTGCTGCTGTGACTCGCTCCTGCTGCTGCTGCTGCGGCTCGGTGCTGCTGCTGCTTGGCCTTTAGCTGCTGCATTCCCTTGCTGCCTTGCTTTTTGTCCATTTTTTATTACCTGAATTTGCTGCTATTTATTATCTGAATTTGCTGCTGTTTACTATCTGAATTTGCTGCTGCTTATTACCTGAATCTGCTGCTATTTATTATCTGAAGTTGCTGCTGCTGCTTCCTGCTGCTTTTGCTGCAGCGCTCTCAACTGGCTCGTCAGAGACGCAATGCCCGGCGACAGGTGAGCACCGAACCCTCGCGGCAGAGCAGCTGCAGCAGCAACAGCAACAGCAACAGCAACAGCAGCAACAGCAACGGCAGCAGCGGCAGCAGCAGCTGCTGCTGCTGCTGTTGTTGCTGTGTTTATACGAGTCTAGTCTTCAAAATTGCATCCTTTGGACTTCGCCTGAACGAGTGCCTCCTTGCCTTCTTGCTGCAGCCTCTGCTGCTGGTGCTGCTGCTGCTGCAGCTGCTGCTGGTGCATATTTCGGTGTATTTGTGGGTGGTGCCTCCGCAGCTGCTGCGCTGCAGCACCAGGGTAGAGCAGCGGGAAGGGTTTGGGGCTGCATCTAGCCGCTGCTGCTGCTGCTTGCATGCGTTTGCTGCTGTTTGCTGCTTCCAGGCTTTTCTTTTACTTCAGCGGCCACAGCACTCAAGTTGACAACCTCTCAGCCTACGAGGGAGAAGGTGAAGCAGCAGCAGCACCAGCAGCAGCAGCACAATCCGCAGCAGCAGCACAAGCAGCAGCAGCAGCACAAGCAGCAGCAGCAGCACGAGCAGCAGCAGCAGCAACGCAAGCAGCAGCAGTAGCAGTAGCAGCACAAGCCGTATTGACAAGCACACAGAGCGTGACTCCCTGCTTCTAAACCCAAATTCCTAGCCCGTATAAGCTCTAAACCCTTGGGCCCAAACCCTAAACCCTAAACCCTAGACTCCCTGGCCAAGTTTCGCACAAAGCAAACTATAAGCCGTAAGGGTCGTGCTGAGCGGGATTAGAGTTTAGGGTTTAGGGTTTAGGGGCTGAGGCTTAGGGTCTAGGGTCTAGGGTTTAGCTTTTTCAAATTTAGGATTTAGGGTTTAGGGTATAGGGTTTAGGGTTGCTGCTCAGGCTACGATGAGGCTTTGCTACCAGTGGACTTTGACTCTTTAGGCAGCGAAGAAGATGCAAATCTGCTGCTGACAATTCACCTCAAAGAGGTTGGTCTCCACCCCAAAAGGGTTTAGGGTTTAGGGTTTAGGGTTCAGGGTTTAGGGTTTAGGGGCGCCGCGTGCTGCAGCGCCGCAGCTGTTGCTGTGCCGCTGAGCTGCTGCTGTGTGCTTCAGCAGCAGCAGCAGCAGCAAATGCCTTTTCTTGAAGCATCTCTTTCAAATGTATTTAAAATTTAAAAATATATTAAATGAATTTAAATAATTATATTTAATGGAGTTGTTTTCTATATTTGAATTCACAGGCTTGCACAAACTTATAAATGCTTTTTTCTAATTTTGAATTTGCATGCATTTCTGCTGTCTTGCTGCTGCTTCTAGAGCCAGCAGCGCGTGCATTTAGAACATGCAACTAAATTAATTAATTAGTTAATTAATTAATTAATTAATTAATGGTTTTTAATTTACTTTTAATTTTTATTTTAAACTTTCCGCGTTTTTAAAGAAATGTGCATGCATGTGTGTAGCCCTTGGGGGCGAATGCAGCCAATGCAGCCCCATACAATGAATAAATATAAATAATAATATCATTTAAATGATATTAATTAATATTATTTAAATAATATTATTTAAATAATATTATTTAAATAATATTATTTAAATAATATTATTTAAATAAC
>NW_013544864.1:0-1104 GCF_000499545.2 Eimeria tenella
TCCTGCTGCTCCTCCTGCTGCTGCTGCTGCCGTGCTGCAGCAAGTGCTGCAGCAGCGGCAGCACGAAAGCCCCTGTCTTCCCGCTGCCTGTAGCAGCAACAGCAATTACGTCGCGCTGCTCTACTGTACGTACACCCCGCAGCCGCTGCAGCTGCTGCAGCGCCAACGGAATTACTTGCTGCTGCACTGCTGTGGGGCGTTCCCATTTTGCTGCTGCTGCTGCTGCACACATCTCCCGACACAGGCCCAAAGAAGCAAACGTTGCTGCTGCTTCTCCTCCTGCTGCTGCTCCGTCTTGCTGCTGCTGCTCCTGCTGCTGCTCAACGCCCTGCGCCTCAGGCGCCGAGCTGCTGCTGCAGCTCGCGTCTGACGCTGCTGCTGCTGCTGCTGCTGCTGGGTTGCTATCGGCCGAACTCCTCGGCCTCTTCTGCTGCCCCATTTTCCCTACAGCTGCTGCTGCTGCTGCTGCTGTTGTTGGAGCTGTTTGCTGTGTCGCTGCACTTGCTGCAGTAACTGCTGCTGCAGCTGCTTCAGGAGGCTCAGCTACAAACGGAACGGCAAGCAAGGCCACGAAGTCTACTGCTGCTGCTGTTGCTGCTGTTGCTGCTGCTCTTGCTGCTGTTGCTGCTGCTGCTGCTACAGTTGCTGCTGCAGTTGCTGCCTTTAACGTTTCCGCTGCAAAAAGGCGATGCTGAATTCCGGCAGGTCTCGATTGGGCATCCCTGTGGGACGTAGTCTCTGCTGCTGCTGCTGCTGCTGTTGCTGCTGCTGCTGCTGGCAATCGAATTGTCCCTTCCGTCACACGTGAGCATAAGAAATAAACCAACAGACAGTTTTATTTCAAGGAAGCCTTCGGCAGCAGCAGCAGCAGCAGCAGCAAGCGCAGCAGCAGCAAGAGCAGCAGCAGCAGTACCACCAGCAGCAGCAGCATGCAGCCCCACAAGTGACCCATACAGTCCTTCTATTGAAACCCCCCATTGTCTTTTTTTACTTATTACTTTTTTGACAGAAGCAGCAGCAACTTTTGCTGCTGGAGCTGCTCACAGGATGCTGCTGCGGCGGCGTTGCCTGCAGCAGCTGCTGCTGCAGCAGCAGCCGCGGCAA
>NW_013544865.1:0-2010 GCF_000499545.2 Eimeria tenella
GCAGCTCCCGCTGCTGCTGCAGCAGCAGCAGCAGGAGCTGCAGCAGCAACTGCAGCAGAATGAGTGCTGGCCCAAACCCCAAACTCTCGTCGTCAGCCTCGCCACCACTCCTACTTAAACCCTAAAAGTTTGCCAGGAGTCAACACTTCAATAAGCTAGGGTTTAGGGTTTAGGGTTTATGGTTTGCGGTGTGGGACGCATGCAGCGCCGGGGCCAACAGGCGATTCAAGCGCAGAGGCTAAACCCTAAACCCTCGATTTCTTTTCATCTCTTTTTCCCCTCTTCAACTTTGTTGCTGACATGAAAAGCCTCTATTATGGCCTAGGGTTTAGGGTTTAGGGTTTAGGGTCTAGGGTTTAGGGTTTAGGAGCGTGTGTTGCCGCCAAGGTGACCAGTGGTTGAGCGAAGGCTGCGCGGAGCCAGTCTCCACAAACCCTAAACCCTAAACCCTAAACCCTAAACCCTCGAAATTGAGTTTATTAAATTTTCTGGTTTTATTAATTGTGTTTCTTTGCTGCTGAAGCACGCGGCTAAAGGCTTGTGCCTGAGGCTCAGTCGAAACCCTAAATCCTAAACCCTAAAACCCTAAACCCTAAACCCGGAACCGAACTTCTACACACTGGGGTCTGAAGTTGCGGCTTCTCAAAGCTTCACGTTCGAGGATCCAGGGCATTAGCTTTTTGGCTCTAGGCTCCAGGTTTAGGGTTTAGGGTTTAGGGTTTAGGGTTTGGGATATGAGGCTGGTGGCGCCTCACCACGAGGCCCTCCTAACTGGCCGCGGGGCCCTTCCCCCTTCTTGCTGCCGTCCGGTGAAGTCTGGTTTGCTTCTGGAGTGCACAGCAGCAGCAGCAGCAGCAGCAGCAGGAACAGCAGCAGGAACAGCAGCAGCAGCAGCAGCAGAATGCAGGCGTTTTCGCTGCACTCTCTTTTCGAGTGTTTTGTTTCTTCAAAAGGAAGAAAATGAAAAAGAGGAAACCCTCGCGGTTTGGCTGGAGGGCTGCGACGTGCGCGCTCTTGACGGTAAACCCCAAACCCTAAACCCTAAACCCTAAACCCTAAACCCTAATCCCTACGCCGTACATGCCCCAGGGGTTTGCATCTTACCAGCTAGCTCACAAACAAGCCACACGCATAGCTTGCTAAAGCCTAAACCCTTAACCCTAAACCCTTGTGTTTTGCTGCGGGAGTTGGTAACTACGGAAGCAGTAAGTTGCTGCTGCAAGGTTTGGGGCTAGGGTTTAGGGTTTAGGGTTTAGAGCCCATGGTTTTAGCTACAGGAGTCATGTGCGGCTGCACCAAGGGCAGTTCGACTTGCTTTTGCTGCTGCTGCTGCTGCTTCTGTTCATTTGCTGCTGCTGCTGGTGCTTATGTCTATTTTCTGCTGTTGCTGCTGCTGCTGCTGTTCATTTGCTGCTGCTGCTGCTCAGACAGCGAGGGTTTGAAGGGCCTGGAGGCCCTCAAGGGTTTAGGGTTTGGGCTGCTGCTGCAGTGGAGCAGCCAGCAGCTGCTGCTCTTTTTTGCTGCTGCTGAAAAAGACAGAGACGAATGGGCAGACGTGCTTCACAAGTGAGAGCAGCAGCAGCAGCAGCAGCAGCAGCAGGAAGGGGACAGAAACAGAAAAATAAAGACAAGAGACAAAAGAGACACAAATAAATAAATAAATATTAATTAAAAAGACAAATAAAAGAGCACAAAGACAAAAAGATATTTTAAAAATAAAATTGAAAATAAAAAACAAAAAGACAAAAAGAGACAAAGGAAGACACAGGGGGGACTTGGAGGACACAAAAGAAGCAAAGAGAGACAAAAGAAATTTTTAAAATAGATTTAATTAATTAATTAATTAAAAGTGACAGCAGCAGCAGCAGCAGCAGCAGCAGCAAGGGACAAACGCTGCAGTGTCTAGCCTGTCTGTGTCTTTCAGGGCTGCATGCAAGGAGACACTTTGCTGCTTCAGCGCATCTCAGCAGCAGCAGCAGCAGCTGCAGCAGCAGCAGCAGGAGCGGGAGC
>NW_013544866.1:0-4425 GCF_000499545.2 Eimeria tenella
CGCAGCAGCAGCAGCAGCAGCAGTAGCAGCAGCAGCAGCAGCAGCAGCAGCAGCTTGCCCTTCTGCTTCTGTTTTTTTTAATTGTTTTTCAAGTGTCATGACAGTCACCCTCTCCACCAATAAGCTGACTGTCGATTTAATTTCTGCTGCAGTGTGCTGCTGCAGTTTGCTGCGGAGAGCAGCAGCAAACTGCTGCAGCAGCTCCTGCAGCCTGCTGCTGCTGCTGCTGCTGTCCGCCGGGGCCGCCCCCAGCAGCTGCAGCAGCTCAGTTAGCTGCTGCAGCAGCTCATCTTGCTGCTCCCTCAAGCTTTCAATTTCAGTTTGGCTGTTTAAAATAACTCCCCGCAGTTCTTCCATCCGCTGGTGCCACTGAGCTGCACAAACCCTAAATCCTAAACCCTAAACCCTAAACCCTAAACCCTAGGGGGCCTGCGCCCTCAAAGCGGGAGCCAGCAGCAAACCCTCGAGCAGCAGGCAGCAGCAAACCCGCGAAACCCCCCAGACTGCGCGAGGCCGCAGCTCGAGCGCTTAGGGTTTAGGGTTTAGGGTTTAGGGTCTAGGGTTTAGGGTTTAGGGTTTAGGGTTTGGACCGTCGAGTTCCTGCATGGTTTTGGGCATTTGTTCTTTGAACTCGCGGACTCTTTCGTCAAAAGAGTCATGAAGTTCTTTATTTTCTTTTTCGAAATATTCCAACTTGGATTTGGTGGTTTGCAGCTTCTTCAGCAGCATGCTGCACTTCCCAATCGCCACGCCCCGAATGTTCTCCACCTACAAACCCTAAACCCTAAACCCTAAACCCTAAACCCTAAACCCTGCACTAGGCGCCTTCGCGCACGCGCAGCCTGCTCCGCGCGCGCAGCCAGAAGATGCAGCAGCAGAGGAAGGGCAGCGAAACTCCTGCTTTCTGTCCGCTAGGGTTTAGGGTTTAGGGTTTAGGGTTTAGGGTTTAGGGTTTCTTGCTTGTTTTTGGGCTCGTTTGCGAGTGGCGTTTTCTATCATTCGGAAGTGCCACTCCATCTCCTGCAGGGTGGTCACTTGCTGCGCACAAACCCTAAACCCTAAAGCCTAAACCCTAAACCCTGAACCCTGAACCCTAAACCCTAGCTCGTAGCTGCGCCTTCTGCAGCAGCTGCTCCCAGGCCCGAGCAACAACTTGATGCGAAACCCTCCGTACGACTTTGCAACACTTAGGGTTTAGGGTTTAGGGTTTAGGGTTTAGGGTTTAGGGGCTGTTGCGGCTGCTCCTCCAGCTATGCCCTGGAGAATCAAAGTGCCCAGCCGGTGCTCTTCAGCCAGGCCCCAGAATCTAACCTTCACAGTCCAGCCTTTACTAGGGTTTAGGGTTTGGGGTTTAGGGTTTGGGGTTTAGGGTTTAGGGTCTGCAGGCCTGTTTTTTGAGTTTGTCCATCTCGGAAACAAGGCGAGTGATGTAGGCCCCACCCCTTACAGCCCAGCGCCTACTAGGGTTTAGGGTTTAGGGTTTAGGGTTTAGGGTTTAGGGTTTAGGGTTTGCGGGCCTGTTTTTTGAGTTTGTCCATCTCGGAAACGAGGCGAGTGATGTAGGCCTTGGCGGCTTCTTCGGGAATGAATTTAATTTCTTTTTTTATTTTTAAATTTTCTTTTTTAATTGTTGCAGCATCAAGAACTCTCCCCGCAGAAAAGGACACCACTTCCATCTTCTCCTTCCGAAAACCCTCGTCCTCTGCGCGCAAACCCTAAACCCTAAACCCTAAACCCTAAACCCTAAACCCTGAGCCCTAAACCCTAAACTGAGGTCCTAAACCTTAAATCGTGAGCTCTTCTCCCTGGATTTAGAACCCCAAGCAATTAACGCTGCACTCTAAACCCTAAACCCTAAACTCAACCCTTAACGCTAAACCTTAAACCCTAAACCCTAAGCCCCAAACCCTAAACCCTAGACCCTTGGCTGCGAAGCCTCCGCCGTCGTGAGCAGGAAAACGACACGCCCAGAAATCCTGACTCCTCGCGAACCCTAAACCCTAAACCCTAAACCCTAAACCCTAAACCCTAAACGCTAAACCCTGCGTGCCTGTTGCTAAAGCTTGTTCGGCGAGAAAGTTGGGAATTCGGAGACTCCTTCTGTTTTGCTGCTCTTCATTTTTGTCGGCATAAAAACCCTCATCAATTAAAACCTTGACGGTCTTTGGTGCTGCTGCTTCATGTTCTGCTGCTGCTGCTGCTGCTGCTGCTGCTGCTGGGGACTCCTCCACAGGGTAGTCAGCAAAGTGGGCCCCCTTGCTGCTCTTTCTCCGAATTGTTTCTTTCTCAATTTCCGGGGGGCCCCCCTCGAGGTCGAGGGGCCCCTCGGGGCCCCCAGAGGTACACCTTAGGGGCCCCTGGGGGCCCCCAGAGGTACTTCTGCGGGGCCCCTCGAGGCCCCCTGAAGTGCTTCTTTGGGGGCTCCCGGGGGCCCCCTGGGGGCCCCCCGGGGGCCCCCAACTCCCAGACCCTCCTGGGGATTGCCGAATTGTAGCATCAAGTGTGCCTGAGGCCCTTTGGGGGCCCCCAAGGGGGCCCCCAGGGGGGCCCCCCTCGGGGCCCCCCTCGGGGCCCCCAACAGAGCCCTCAGGCGGGCCCCCCTGGGGGCTGTCCGCGTCCGAAGGTGCTGCAGGGGCCCCTTGGGGGCCCCCTGGCTCTTCGTAAGACTCACGAGAGGGTACTGCTGCTGCTGGGGGCCCCTCTGGAGGGGTTCCCAGCTCAGCTGAAGGGCCCCTAGAGGGGGGCCCCTCTGGAGGGGCCCCCAGCTCACCTGAAGGGCCCCTAGAAGGGGGCCCCTCTGGAGGGGCCCCCAGCTCAGCTGAAGGGCCCCTAGAGGGGGGCCCCCCTGAGGGGGGCCCCCCCTTTGAGGGGCCCCCTTCAAAGGGGGGCCCCCCTGGAGGGGCCCCTTCAGCGGGGATCTCCTCTGGGGGGCCCCCTTCAAGGGGGGCCCCCTCCGGGGGGACCCCAGAGTACCCTGCCCAGGGGGCCCCCTCGTTTAGGGGCCCCAAGTCAGGGGCCCACATGGGGGGCCCCTCGGGCTGAGGAGGGGCCTCCTCAGTTGCTGCTGCCTGAATGCATGCAGCAGCAAGGGTTTACGCTGCCGCTTAGGAATTAGGGTTTAGGGTTTGGGGTTTAAGGTTTTCACGCTGGCTAAACTCTAAACCCCAAACCCTAAACTCTAAACCCTAAAAGCCCTGCAGCCTGCCAAGCCACCAGTGGCAATGAGCCACGGCAGCAAATGATAAACCCTAAACCCTAAACCCTAAGCCCTAAACCCTAAACCCTAAACCCTAAGCTCACATCTGCGGAGGTTTGAGGCACTACGAAAGGATGAGGAGCAGCAGGGGCAGTGGTAGAACCCTCCCTAAACAAGTGACAGCAGCAAGCAGCGCAAGCTTTACCAGCAGCAGCAGCAACAGCAGCAGCAGTAATAGCAGCGGCAGCAGCAGCAGCAGAAGCACTAACTGCAGCAGTAGGAACAGGCCTACTAGAAGCAGCGGCAGCTCTACCAGCAGTAACTGCAGCAACGAAATTAAACCCAGCAGCAGCATCTTTGCAAGGAGCAGCAAGAAACAGCAACTGCAGCTGCAGCTGCAGCAGCTGCAGCAGCAGCAGCAACGGCCACGTTTTGCTCCGGAAACGCAGAAGCCGTTGATTACAACACAAGAGACTCAAAATCGCAGCAACAGGGATAGTAGCAGCAGCAGAAGCAACAGCAGGGGCACCAGCAACAGCAGCAGCAACAGCAGCAACAGGAACAGCAGCAGCAGCAGCAGCAGCAGCAGCAGCAATAGCAGCGGCGGCACCGACTCGTTTGGGTTTTGCTCGAAGCTCGACATCTCTCCATATGGATCGAACTGTCTTTGCACTTGCTGCTGCTATTATTACTGCTGCTGCTGCTGCAGCTGCTATTGCTGCTGCTGCTGCTACTGCTGCTGCTGTGTGCAATGTTCTTATCTACAAAATCGGGCTCGGTTCTGCAGTTGAAGACGAGCCATGAATGGTCTGCTACAGGCTCTCGCAGCAGCAGCAGCAGCAGCGGGAGGAGCAGCAGCAGCAGCAAGTAGCGAGCAGCAGCAGCAGCAGCAACGCCAGCGGCAAAAGCGAAGGCAGCAGCAACCGTAGCGGCAGCGCCGTCTACCCAGCGCCGATCCTGTTGCGTTTGCTGCTGTTGCTGCTGCTGCTGTTGCGTCTACTGTCGTTGCTGCTCCGTCCGTTTCTGCTGCTGTTTCTGCTGCTGTTGCTGCTGCTGCAGACGGTGTCAGCGTTAGGCTTTGTTGCTCAGCAGCAAGTCGATCGCTGCGAAATTCCTTAAATTAACATTATTAAATGATTTTCAAGGCCTTTATTTAAAGCAGGCAATTCGCTGCTGTTGCTGCTGCTGCTGCTGCTGCTGCCGCTACGACGACCGCCTGGGGCACTTCA
>NW_013544867.1:0-2654 GCF_000499545.2 Eimeria tenella
CCCCCCGGGGGCCCCCAAGACGGGGGCCCTCTTGGGTACTTGTTAGAGGGTCACCAAGGGTGGCCCCCAGGGGGCCCTTTCTGCTGCCTTTTCTGTAAGCAGCTTTAGTTGACACGAGGAGGCCCTTAGAGGGCCCCCAATGGGGACCCCTCTAAACCCTTTTAGCCCCTCTTCGGGGGCCCTTAGGGGCGCCCAAATATCTCCCCTTGGGGGCCCCCTGGGGGCTCCCTGAAGTGTTCCTTGAGCTCCCTCTGGGGAGCCCCTTGGGGGCCCTCCTAATGGCGCAGTTTGGGGGGGCCCCCAGGGGTCCATTATGGGGCCTTTGGCATCTTTTGCGGGCCCCCAAGGGGGCCCTTGGGGGCCCCCAGGGGCCCGTTGGGGGCCCCTAAGGGGGCCCCTGGGAGCCTCCACGGGGTACCTGGGGGCCTCCTTGGGAAGCCTAAGGGGCCCTTGGGGGGCCCCCCTAGAGGGAAACTGCGTTTGGCTTTTAGGCATTTTACTTGGCCCTTATGTTCGAATGCACAGTGGTTTAGGGTTTAGGGTTTAGGGTTTAAGGTTTGGGGCTTAGGGTTTAGGGTTTACGGTTGTCGGGATGGGTGGCGGACCACTGGGGTTTCTCGGATTTCTGGGGTTTAGGGTTTAGGGTCCGTAGAACCCTCGAGAGGACTTTGGAGAACTTCATGGGACAATATGCGAAGCATAATGCATATTGTTGAGGGGTTTGTTGAGGTTTAGGGTTTAGGGTTTAGGGTTTAGTTTTCAGGCCAGGTCGGCAGCGATCGCGCAGGCGCTGTGTTGAGTGAGGTTTAGTGTTTAAGAGAAACACCGTTTACGGTTTAGGGTTTGAGGTTTATTTGTATTTTTAATTTAAAGAGTTTCAAGAGGGTTTAGGCTTTAGGGTCTCAGCGAGGGTTTAGGGTTTAGGGTTTGCGTGGACTACCGGGGGCCAGCGGAGCGGACCAGGGAGCAGCAACGGAGGGAGGCCGACTCAAACCCTAAACCCTAAACCCTAAACCCTAAACCCTAAACACTCTGCTTTTCTTTTTTTTAGCTTTGCCCTTCTTCAGGGCTGGGGCTGCTGTGTGCGCCTTCAGTTCCTTTTTGCTGCTCTCTGCAGCTAACAGCAAATCTGAGCAGCAGCGGCAGCAGCAGCAGCAGCAGCAGATGTGAAGTCTACTTCTCTAGGACTTCTTTAAACCTCCGATCGCAGGGGCCCCCCCTGCTGGAAGAGGGGACCCCGTCGGGGCCTTCGAGCTGCCAAACCCTAAACCCTAAACCCTAAACACTAAACCCTAAACCCTCGATCATGTCTCGGCGTGTTGTGGTCTCCCTGATTCTCGGGGCTTTTGGCATTTCATTGGCAGCTTCACAAGAATTGACTGGCAGTAAACCCTAAACCCTAAACCCTAAACCCTCGTCTGCAAACCCTCACCTTCAAACCCTAAACCCTCATGTGCAGACCCCAGCAGCTGGGAGTATACTGCTGCACATCTGGAACACACTCTGTAGCTGCTGTTGCTGTTGCTGTTGCTGCAGTTGCTACTGCTGCTGCTACTGCTGTTGCTGCTGCTGCTGTGTTACTGCTGCTAGCAGCCTAGTAGTCCGCTGCAGCCACTCTCTTAGAACGATGCGGTCGTGCTGCTGCTGCTGCTGCTGCTGCTGCTGCTGTCACCACTCTAGCCACTATTGATGCTGCTGCTGCTCCTGCCACACCTGCCGCTCCTGATGTTCCTGCTGCTGCTGCCACACCTATCCCTGCTGCTGTTGCTGCTGCTGTTGCTGCTGCAGATTGTCCTGACTTTGGCTTCGCATATACTGCGGACGAGGCGGACCTGCTGCAGCAGCAGCAGACTCCGAGTTGGTCGGCCTGCGCGTTGCTGTGCAACCGCTCAGCAGCAGCAGCAGCAGCAGCAGCAGCAGCAGGATGCGCCCACTTCCAGTATGACTCTTTGACTGGCCTTTGCCGCCTCTTTGCTGCAGGGGCCCCAGGGGGGCCCCCCACTGCGGGCCGGGGGGCCCCCCATTTGGTCTCGGGGCGGTACCCTGTGCTGCTGGCTGGCAGCAGCTGCGTCACTTCTGCTGCACTATCTGAGTGGGGCCCCTGGGGCCCCTGGAGTCCCCAAGAGGGCCCCCTGGGGGGCCCCCCGGGGGGCCCTCTGGGGGGCCCCCTGGGGGCCCCCCTGGGGGGCCCCCAGGACCTCGGGGGGCCCCCAGAGGCCCCCCCGCTGCTGCAGCGAACTCGGCAAGTGCTGTGGGGCCCCCGCTTTGGGCCAGAGACTTTGCCTGCACTTAGGCAGCTGAAGCCAGCAGCAGCAGCAGCAGCAGCAGCAGTTGTAGCAGCAGCAGATGCTGACTGCAGCTGGAGCGGCATTGGCGTGCTGGGCTGGGGATGCGATCCTAATGCCTCTTTCGAAGAAAGCGGTAAGTGATTAGGGTTTAGGGTTTAGGGTTTAGGGTTCAGGGTTTGGGGTTTAGGGTCCAGGGTCTAGGATTTGAGATTGAGAAGTTCAATGGTGTCTCATTTTGAGGGGTTTACCCCTAAAACTGCTCCTGCTGCTCTTCCTGCTGTTGCTGCTGCTTGTTAGTTGCTGCTGCTGTTCCTGCTGTTGCTGCTGCCACTATCTCTGCTGCTGCTGCTCTGTGTGGGTTTTGCT
>NW_013544868.1:0-1175 GCF_000499545.2 Eimeria tenella
CCGACCCCCCCACGCCCCGCTGCTGCTGCTGCTGCTGCTGCTGCTGCTGGGGGTTCGGGTGTATCTCGAGCTCTCGGGCTGCAATTTGGCTGCAGCGAAGCGCGGCAGCAGCAGCAGCAGCGAGAAAGGCAGAGTGGAAGCAAAGCAGCAAACGAACAAATAAATGAAATAAACAAAATAAATGAATAAATAAATAATTAATTAATTAATTAATTATTTTAATTGTTTTGCCCCAGGTCCCAGTCTCGCTGCGGAACGCCTTCCTCACGGACCTGTTCCTGGGCAGCCCTGTGGGGCCCCGGGGCCTCAGCAGCAGCAGCTGCTGCTGGGGCGAAAGTGCAGCAGCAGAAATGGAAAAGTCTTTGTGGGGAGTTTGCTGCTGCTTGGAGGGCCTTGGGGAGGAGCAGGAGCGGCTGCAGCGCTACCAAAGAGAGAGTTTGCGGCAGCAGCAGCAGCAGAAGCAGCAGCAGGAAAAACGGCGGCTTGAAAACGACCAGCGGAGGCTTCGCGGCGAGCCGCTGCTGCCCACAGACCCTGAGGGTTTAGGGTTTAGGGTTTTGGAGGCCCCCTCGCTGCTGCCCGTGCTGCTGCTGCACGAGCAGACGCAGCAGCAAACCAAAGACATTTCTGCTGCTTCCGCAGACACTCTCAGCTCCCTCTTCCTCCTCACTGCTGCAGCAAAACAAACCAAGGAAGACGCTCCAAACCCCAAGTGAACTCCTGCTGCTGCTGCTGCTGCTGCTGTTCAGCAGCAGCAGCAGCAGGGCGACCGCGCGCTTATTTAGAAGCAAACGCAGGCTGCAGTAAGTGCTGCTAATGAGAAGGGAGGGCCGCTGGCCCTAATCATGCACCAACAGCAGCAGCAGCAGCAGCAGCAGCAGCAGCGAGAAAGGCAGCAGCAGCGCCACGGCCGCGAGTTGTTCTTTTTTGTCTCTTTCTCTCAAACGCCCAAATGCAAACTAGAGAGCCACTTAAAGCAGAGACAGAGACAATATTTAGTTAAATTTAAAATTATATATTTATTTATATCTTTTATATTCATCTCTTTATTAATATTTATTTCTTTGTTTATATTTATATTATTTGTTTATTTTCATTTACATGTTTGTGTGGTGCTGCTTGCATCTGCTGGGTACAACGAGGGCCCGCCGCAGCAGCAGTGGCAGGTGGTGGCG
>NW_013544869.1:0-1635 GCF_000499545.2 Eimeria tenella
TGTTGCTGCTGCTGCTGCTAGAGGCTGTTCCTGCTGCTGCTGCTGCTGCTGCTTTGCTGCCACAGGCGGCTCCTTTTTTGACGCTGCAGAGCTGAAACAGACCGGTGCTGCTGCTGCTGCTGCTGCTGCAGCTATTTGCTGCTCCCGGGAAGCAAAGAGGAGACACTTGTCTCTTTTTGTCTCCTTCAAAGACTGCTGCCAATTCAAATAAATTAACATTTTGGTTTTCATTTTCAATTATTACTTTTATTTGTTTTAATTTATTATTTTATTTCATAGTATTATTTTAATTTAAAATTATTTTTTATTTTTTAATTTTATTTAGTCTCATAACCCTTCAGTTTGCTGGTCTCTTGATGCGGCCATCCGGAGACGCAGCTAGGCGAGGGTTTAGGGTTTAGGGTTTAGCGTTTAGCGTTTAGGGTTTAGGCTTTACGATTCAGAGTGTGGGTTTAGGGTTTGGGGTTTAGGGTTTAGGGTTTAGAGTTTAGGGCTTCAAAAATACTTGGACCCGTCTTTGGGCACTTCGAACATCTGGAGTATGAGGGTTTAGGGTTTAGGGTTTAGGGTTTAGGGTTTAGGGCCCCTGTGCCTAAGGGTTAGTGTTTGGGATTTGGGAAAGTGCGCGGATCCAGTCTCCGTTAAGGGTTTAGGGTTTAGGGTTTCGGGATTAGAGTTTAGGGTTTAGGGTTTAGGGTTTGAGAAGCATGGGACGAGTCTTCACTGCTTGCAAGGCACCTAAAACCTAAACCCTAAACCCCTTAAACCCTAAACCCTAGAAGTATAAATCTAGGGATTCAAATGGGTGCACAAATTTCCCCTTCTTGAGCCAAACCCTAAATCCTAAACCCTAATTTGTGAGCTTGAGAAGCCCCAATAAACCCTAGGGGCACCCAGGTCACCCTAAACCGTACGGCGTAAACCCTAAACCCTAAACCCTAAACCCTTGAGGCAAAACAGAAGATACAACGACACCACCGGTTGAAACTACAGTTTTTCTGTCTTTTTATTTTAATTTTTAATTTTTTAAAAATTAAAATTCAAATTAAAAGCTGCTGCTGCTGCTCTTCGCCATGGACCACTGGTCACGCCCGCAGCCCCAGCGGCGAAGCCCAAACCCTAAACCCTTAACCCTAAACCCTAAACCCTAGCCCCAAACCGTGAATGTTAAAACCATAAATCTAAACCCCTTTTGGCTTAATTATATGTCATGCGCTCCTGGCTACTAGCTCCAGGCCCAAACCCTAAACCCTAAACCCTAAACACTAAACCCTAAACCCTGAACCACCCTGTGGTGGCACCCCCGTCGCTCACAATACAGCAAGACCTTACGGAGACCTCCGGCGAGGTTTAGGGTTTAGCGTTTAGGGTTTAGGGTTTAGGGTTTACGGTTCAGGGTTTAGGGTTTGGAGCCCAGTGTATGTACACCTAGAGGCATGAAGGGGGTTTTCTCTGGCTCTCAAAGTGCTGATGTGCAGACACGGGACGGCAGCAGCAGCAGCAGCAGCAGCGATGAAAACAGCAGCAGCAGCAGCAGCACCAGGGCCACCACCAGCCCCAATGCCGTCACCGGTCTCAGCAGCAGCAGCAGCAGCAGCAGCAGCAGCAAGCTTCCCCCGCGGCCTGAGGCGCCTG
>NW_013544870.1:0-1466 GCF_000499545.2 Eimeria tenella
GCGGGGCGGGGGGGCCCGCTGCTGCCTAAGGGGAGCCCCTGCGGGCCCCCAGGGAGCCTCTGGGGGCTCATTGGGGGCCCCGGGGGTCTCCACTGCCGCAGCGGGGCCCCTCTGGGACTTTAGGGGCCCTGGAGGGGCCCCTCGAAGCGCAGCAACCACCTGCTGCCTCTCAAAGGCTCTAGGTGACCCTGGGGGCCCCCAGGGGGCCCTTTGGGTGCCCCCGAGGGGCCCTGGGGGGCCCCTGGGAGCTTTGGGGGGCCTCCGGGGCCCCGGGGGTACCCTGGGGGCCCCCATTCGATAGACCGCCGCAGCCAATAGGCCCATATATATGGGCAGCAGCTGCTGCCCATATGCATATATACTTTTATATATATGTATATTTACATAATTATGTATTTATATAATTATATAAATATAAGTGAATATATTTAAAGTACATTTATGCAGCAAATTTATATATTTGGGGATTAGCTGCGGCGTTTGAAATGGCTTTAGGGATGTAAATGAATATATAATAGTCCCGGTGTACGTACACCTGGTGTGGGGGTTATTCCTCGGAAAGTCCCCCAGTTAAGTTGATTTTAAAAGAAATAAAAAGTTAAATTTTGCTGCAGATAAATTGATTTTAAAAAGATATTGAAAAGTCAATTTTGCTGCTGCACACTAGGCCCGGCCCTCGGGTGTATCGACACCCTGCAGCTGCTGCTGCGCTGCAGCAGCAGCTGGAGGATTGTAGACCAGACAGGCTCTAGCAGCAGCAGCAGTAGTTGTAGTAGGGAAAATAGCAGCAGCAGCAGCAGCAGCAGCACTAGAGGAGCAATAGCAGCTGTTGCTTCGTCGAAGGAGCAGCAACAGCAGCAATAATAGGAGCAGCAGCTTCAAAAGAGCAGCAGCAGCTTCAAAAGAGCAGCAGCAGCTCCAGCTGCAGTGGCAGCAGAGGCATCGAAGGAACAGCTGCCAGCAGCACGAAGGCTAGCTGCGGTGGCAGCAGCAGCATCACCAGCTGCTGCAGTAGCACCAGCAGAGCCAAAGCAGCAGCAGCAGCAGCAGCAGCAAAACTGCTGTTGACAAAATCACCCTGAAAGACCCTCCTGCTGCAGCAGGTTCTTTAGGGACTGCGAGGAGGCACCCCTGGGGCCCCCCGGGGGGCTCCTGGGGGCCCCTAGACTGGGGGCCCCCCGTGACCTCAGCAGCTACTGCTGCAGCTTGTGTCTTTGTTGCTTTAAATTATAAAACAAAATACATTTATTAATTTAAATATGCTGGCTGAAGAGCTCTTTAACGGTTACAGGGGGGGGTTGGCCTTGAGGTCTTCCGTTGCTCTGAGGTCTTCGGCGCCTAAACCCTAAACCCTAAACCCTAAACTCTAAACACTAAACCCTCGAAACTGAAGGTCTTTGTGCCTTTTTTATTCATTTTTCTGCTGCACATGAGGCCTTTGCCTCGTGCTCTGCTTGGGGCCCCCC
>NW_013544871.1:0-1142 GCF_000499545.2 Eimeria tenella
GGCCGCGGGCCCCTGCAGCAGCAGCAGCTGCTGCTGCTGCTGCTGCAGCTGCTGCTGCTGCTGCTGTTGCTGCTGGCGTGTCCGCTTCCGCCCCAGCAGCCATCAGCTACCCCTCCAGGGCCTCAGCAGCAGCAGCAGCAGCAGCAGCAGCAGCAAGTTACCGGCAGCCTTGGAAGGGCCCTCTTGACAGCAGCTATTTATTTCTTTCTTCTTCCTCTGGCTCTTCCAGTGTCTCTTCAGATGAAGAAGAAGCCCCTCAAAAAGCAGCAGCAAAAGAGACCCTGGGGACCCCCCTGGGGGCCCCCCTGGGGGCCCCCGAGGGGGCCCCCCTGGGGGCCCCCGAGGGGCGCCTTTTGGGGGCCCCTCTGGGGGCCCCCGAGGGGCCCCTTTTGGGGGCCCCTCTGGGGGCCCCTCAGCAGCTGCAGCTGCAGAAAGAAGGGGCAGAAGGGGCCCTCGAGGGGGCCCCCTTCGAGGGTACTTTTTCTGGCAGTGCAGCAGAGCAGCAGTCTGGGGGCCCCCCTCCGGGGGCCCCCCCCTCTGGAGGCCCCCCAGAAGGGGGCCCCTCGCTTGGGGCCCCTTTTGCTGCGAAGCCCCTAAAAGAGAGTATGGGGGGCCCCGCAGGCCCCTCTGGGCCCCCCGGGGCTGGGGGGCCCCCCGGGGCTGGGGGGCCCCCGTGTGGGGGGGCCCCCGAAAGGGTACCGCGGCGGTACGCGTTTCACCAGCTGCCGGGGCCCCCATGGGTGGGGGGGGGCCCCCCGGTGGGGGGCCCCCCGGGGGGCCCCCCCGGGGGGCCCCTCGGGGGGCCCCTCGGGGGGCCCCCTTTCGGGTGCTTCGAGGGGGGGGGCCCCCGAGGGTACTTAAAAGTGCTGCTGCAGCTGTTCTTCTTTCTGCCGCCGCTTAAAGCTGCGCTGCTGATGCACAGCTGCAGCAAAGAGAGTTGCTGCGGCTGCGAGGCTGGGGGTGCGCTGCACGGGCTGGAGCTCGCGCGGTGAGGCGCCGTTTGCGCGGATTTGAATTCCTTTTTGCGCGTTTTATTTATTTTTTTATTCCTTTTCAATTAATTTCATCCTTTTTAGTCTTTTTCCCGCTTTTTGCGCTTCTTTTTCGCCACTTTGGACCCCCGCGCGGCGGGGGGGGGGGGG
>NW_013544872.1:0-5000 GCF_000499545.2 Eimeria tenella
AGCCAGCTAGCTAGCTAGCTAGCCAGCTAGCCACTACCCAGCCAGCCAGCTAGCCAGCTAGCTAGCCAGCTAGCTAGCCAGCTGGCGAGCCAGTAGCCAGCTAGCTAGCCAGCGCTTGCCCAGCTAGCCCGCTAGCTAGCTAGCTAGCTGCGGTGCTGCTGCGCAGGACTTCGGGTACTTCATTCCGGGCCATGGGGGAGTGACGGACCGCTTTGACTGCCAAGTGGTGATGGGCCTTTTTACATTTCTTTATCAAAAGACTTTTGTGCCTCAAGTGGGAGAAGCAGAAGCAGCAGCAAGAAGAACTGCGCAGCAGCAGCAGCACCAGCTGCAGCAGCTGCTGCAGCGCTCCAGGCGCCGCGCCCGCAGCCCGCGGGCCCGCGCCGCCAGCCCCGAGCCCGGCAGCAGCAGCGGCGAAGACGCAGCAGCAGCAGCAGCAGCAGCAGCAGCCGGCGACGAAGAGCCAGCTAGCTACTGCGCAACGGACGACGCTGCAGCTAGCTGCGCCGACAGCCAGCTAGCTACCATTGAAGACCCTGCTGTCAGCAAACTCCTTGCTGCAGCACAAGATTTGTCGCTGCAGCAGCTTGCTGCGCTGCAGCAGGCCCTCGAAGCCGTCGCTGCAGCAAAAGCAGCAGAACCGGAGGGCGGATGAGCAGCAGCGCCGGCAGCGGCAGCAGCAGCAGCAGCAACACCGGTGCTGCTGCTGGGACCCTCCCCGCTGCAGGCAGCGAGCAGGAGCCGTGCAGCTGCTGCACCTGCACGCCGCTGCTGCAGCAGCAGCTGCTGCTGCTGCAGCAGCTGCTGCTGCTGCACCAACTGCAGCGCTGGCTGCAGCAGCTCCGTGGCTGCAGTCCAGCAGCAGCCGCTGCTGTTACTTCTGTTGCTGCTGCTTCTGCAGCTGCTTCAACTGCAGCTGCTGCTGCAGCGGCCGCGACAATCAGTAGCAGCAGCAACTGCTGCAGCAACTGCTGCGGCAGCAATTAGCTGCCCCACCTGCTGCTGCTGCACAACTACGACTTCACAAGACACATGTTTTCTTGAAGACTGAGCTATTGTTGCAGAATAGCTAGCTAGCTAGCTAGCTAGCTAGCTAGCTAGCTACTTGGCTGGCTAGCTACTTAGCTAGCTGGCTGTGTAGCTAGCTAGCTAGCTAGCTAGCTACAGGCACAGCGTGAAGAGCACCCCGGAAGTCTGGTGTGCAGGTAGCTGCAGCAATAGTTGCTGCTGCTCCTTTTGCTGCTGCTGCTTTTGCTGCGGTTGGTAGAGTTGCTGTTGCTGCTGCTGCGGCTATCGCTGAGTGAAATGCTGCTGTTCCGTGCGCCTCTGTAGCAGCTTTTGCTGCAATTGTAGCGGCTGTTTCTGCTGCTGCTGCCAACCTACAGCAGCAGCAACAGCTGCTGCTGCTGCTGCTGCTCTTGCTCGGCTGTTGAGCCTCGAGAATACACCACTCTATTTATTTCCTAATTTGCAAGTTAAATTCAATTTTTAATTATTTAGTTAATTTATTGTTTTTCGTTTATTTGTTTTCGTCCATTTCCAGGTGTCGATACACCTCAACATCAGGGTGTACATACACCTCAGAAAGTGCAGCAGCACTTTGAGGTGTACGTACACTGCAAATGGGGCCACAAATTGCATGCGTAAAAAGAAGAATTTAAATTAAAATATTTTTGAAGTGTTTTATACATTTTTAAAAATGTTTAAATACAGATTTGTTCTCCATTTGCAGCTAATAAATGCAAATGCAAATTGAAATAAAAAGTAATGAAATTAAAGATAATACAGTAGTTATTGAATAATGAAATAAAATAATAAAAGGTTAATGCAGTTTAATAGTTGTGGAGGATCTAATGTTTATATTAAATGTATTTATGCATGCAATATATGCATACATATTTATAGAAATATGTCTAAAAATGTGCATTTAATTTATACTATATATTTGAATATGCTTTTATAATATTTGTTTGAATATGTATTTATAAAATGTATTTAAATATGCATTTATAAATGTGAAAGAATACAAATTAAATGTCTGTGATGCATGCACTTTGCATGCAACATGGTTCCGTAACCTATGATAAATACATCTATGGATATCTATTATAAATAAGTATTCAAAATTAATAAATATGTATTTAAATATTCATTTATAAATAACACAAGTTCAGATAAACGGCAAATTTAGAAGTTTAAAACAGGTGTACATGCATGCAAATTTTGGAAGGTTTTCTTTACCATATTATTGCGGTGTACATACGGGTGCATGCATATCTATAAGCATAATTATATGGCGAAGAGGAAAACAAAAAAAGTACCTTTTAAAGAAACAAAGAAGGATTTTTAATTCTAATGGATTTATTCTAAAGAAACAAGGAAGGATTTTTAATTCTAATGGACTTATCCGGGAAGTTGAAGGAACTCTTTTAACGCATTTATGTGTTCAGGTGTACAGACACCTGGCCACACAGTGCAGAGAGGCTACATACACCCGGAGTTTCCTGGCCACTCTCGATGCAGTTTTTCTTTTCAAATGGAATTTATTTTGGGACTTTTGGAGTCCTTTTTGCGTCTTTTTGTCTTTTTAATTGAAAGCAGCAGATTTACAAAAGGCAAAAAACGTTTAAATGTATTTACTTTCTTCACATGCATCTTTCGCATCAGTGTATCCAGGTGTATGTACACCCGAACGCATGCAGCGGCACGCACACGCACCTCGATCTGCAGGCTTTTAAAAGCACTTTCTTTGCCAAATGCACCGATATAAATAATATGAATGCATTTATTAGGAAATACGCAAAGTTACAAATGTTTAAATGCACATTTTATGCAACTTTTGGAGATTTTCGTCTATGTGCAGCTCGAGCTGCTAGGCCTTCAGGTGTATCTACAGCTGGTTCACCGGCAGGTGCAGCAGCAGAAAAACGGAAATTCAGAAAATTAAAAATTAAAAAGAATAAAAATAAAATAATAAACCTGTTCACGAATTAATTGTCTCCTGAGAAGCAAAAACAGACTCAAATAAAATAGATCTGACAGCCAACAAATAAATAAATGAAAAATAAAACTTGGTTTTAAATTAATTGGTTGTTCATAAATAACTGCCATCACTGCGGTGTGTGGACACTTCCCTCTAAAACTGGAAGCTGCTGCTGCTGCTGCTGCAGCAATAGCAGCGGTCGCAACAGCTGCTGCCGTTGCTGTTGTTGGTGCTGCTGCTGGCGTGTTTGATGGTGCTCTTTCTGCTGCTGCAGCTGCTGCTACTTATGTTGTTGTTGCTGCTGCTGCTGCTATTTATGTTGTTGTTGCTGCTGCTGGTGCCGCTGCTGCTGCTGCTGGCAGCAGAGCGCATGCGCACCTTTTGTGGCTAATCGATTATTCAACAAATGATTTTTATAATTCATTTAATCATTTTTTCCTTTTTATTTATTCAAATATTCCAACCCAATTGAGCCCACACGCTGCAGCAGCTCTGCTCTGCAGCGGCAGCTGCTGCTGGCACTGCACTAGCAGCAGCAGCTGCTGCTGGCACTGCAGCAGCACCAGCAGCAACAACTGGAGCACGCCGAAGACCAACAACAGCAGAAGCAGCAGCAGAAGCAGTGGCTCCTCAGTGGAGTTCCTAGAAGTTCTTTCGATCATTTGTCTCTTCCTGCTGCAACCGCTGCTGCTGCTGCTGCTGCTGCTGCAGCTGCTGCTCTAAATCACTGTTGCCTCTCCTTTTTTTGTTAACTGCTTCTTCTCATTTTGTTTCTTTAATTTAAAACTTAATTTTGTTTCTTTCTTTTAGTTCTTATCTGGAAGAGCAGCCACCTCGCTGTAGACTCCTGCTTCGGCCTGCAGCAAATCTGCTGCAGCAGACGCTACCACCTGCAACAGCAGCAACAGCAGCAGAAGCAGCGCAGCAGCAAAAGCGCCTGAACAGCTCAACTGCAGCAGGAGAAAAGTTGCAGCAGCAGCAGGAGCACTACTCGCAGCAGCCAAACCGCATCTACAGCAGCATATTCAAGCTTAAAGGGAAATAACAGCAAGAGCAGCAGCAGCAAAAGCAACAGCAGCAGGCGCAGCACCAGAAAAAGCAGCAGCAGCAAAGACTGCACTAGCAAGAGCAGCAGCAACACCAAAAGCAGCAGCAGCACCAACAGCAAACCGGATCAGGAAATTTTCCAACTTCGATTTGCCCACGGCGCTGCAAACCGAGCCAAACAGACTTCGCGTCTTCTCTGGTCAGCTCCTTTATGTGTCTGCAGCACAGCAGCAGCAGCAGCACCGCAGCAGCAGCAGCAGCATGAGCTGGAGCAGCAGCAGCAGTAGTAGCCCCGGTAGCCGCTGCAGCAGCAGCAGCAGCAGCAGCTACCGCTGTCGAACTTGCACCGCGAGCAGCGCTGAAGGCCGTCGCAGCAGACGCAGCGGCATCAACAGCAGCAGCAGCAGCAGCAGCAGCAGTAGCAAGTGCTGCTGCTGACTTGACAAGGGCATTAACAACTGCTTCTTCTTCATATCCAATATCAAAAAAAAGGCGAAGACAAAAACGGCCCGGCGGCGCCCTGCGGCCATCCCACGGCTCCGCCTCAGGCTCAAGCTCCTGCTGCAGCAGCAGCAGCAGCAGCAGAAGCAGCAGCAGAAGCAGCAAGAGCGGCGGAGCTGGAGGCGCACGGGGGAGCGGGAGAAGTGGAGCAACAGCAGCAAGGGATTAATTCTTCCTACAGCAGCAGCAGCAGCAGCAACTGACGGGCCTGATAGCGCAGCCTAATCTCACCGTAGTCTCCTCTGGTTCGTGCTGCTGCTGCTGCTGCTGCTGCTGCGGATTGGGGGAAAGCTGCAGCAGCTGCTGCAAATGCCTGTTGGGCAGCTGTTTCACGAAGGGCGCTGGCAAGGCCCCTTGTGGGGTGGCGAACCGCCGCGTCATGTTGCTGCTGCTGCTGCTGCTGCTGAAGAGCGACTGCTGCAGCGGGAGCTGCGTAGGGCCGTGAGGAGAGGCAGCAGCAAAAGGCACA
>NW_013544872.1:7500-8692 GCF_000499545.2 Eimeria tenella
ACTCCACATTCATCGCCATTCACGGCAGCAGCAGCAGCAGCAGCAGCACTAGCACAGGCCGAAAGAACTCCACCCGCAGCTGCAGCTGCAGCAACGCGAGCAGCAGCAAAGCAGCAGCAGTAATGCAGCAGAGCAGCAGCGTAGCTGCAGCACGACAAGCATCAGAAGGAAAAACAGCAGCAGCAAGAGCAGCTGGCGCTGCATTGTCCCGAGCAGCAGCAACAGCAGCAGCAGCAGAAACAGCGGCAGCAGTGCGGACCTGAAGCCTCCTGGCAACTGCGAGCAGCTGCTGCTGCTTCCTCTTGAGAAGCCCCTTGTACCTTTTCTGCTGCAGCGCGTGCCATAAAGCATCAATTTGCTGCAGCAGCAAACAGCAATTGAATTGACTTAAGGGACTAATCTTTGAGGCCTTTAGATGCGGCAGCAGTCCCCGCCGGCCCCGCAGCAGCAGCTGAGCTGCGCACGAATCCGCTGCTGCTGCTGCTGCTGCTGCTGCTGCTGGGCTGCTCGCTGCTGCTGTTTCTTGGGGGGCTGCCGCTGCTGCTATCGCTGCTGGTGACCCTGCTGCTGGCAGCGACTCTGCTGCTGCTGCTGTTGCTGCTGCTGGGGTTGCTGGCAAGCGGGCAATTGAATTGCTGCTAGATGATCCCGAGCCCGCTGTTGCTGCTGCTGCTGCTGCTGCCACTGGTTCCGGGAGGCTGTCTTGGCACGCTGAGCAAAAGCATCACGGCACAGCAGCAGCAGCAGCTGAGGCAGCAGCAGCAAATGCAGCAGCACGGCTTTAGTGCTCCCTGCTTAAATGAAACCGCAGCTGCAGCAGCAACTGCAGCAGCAACTGCAGCAGCACCTGTTCAGGGAGCGTCACTCCATGCATTACAGCAGACCAGCCCAATCAAGTGAACTCTAGGGTTTAGGGTTTAGGGTTTAGGGTTTACGGGGGCCTAAGATAAGGTCCGAAGCTGTTGGGGCCCTCACGGGAGAAACAGCAGCAGCAAAATGTTGGCTCAGCTTCTTCAAGACAGCATCTTCCTGGTGTACATACACCGCAGAACACAGACTGGAGACGCAGATGCAGCAGCAGCAGCAGCAGCAATAGCAGCAGCAGCAAGCAGCAGCAGCAGCAGAAGAATCGGCGCTGCTGCTCGCTTCCAAGAGTAAGCCAGAGTGATAGGCGAGTGGCGCAGCAGCAGCA
>NW_013544874.1:0-2955 GCF_000499545.2 Eimeria tenella
GCTGGCTAGCTAGCTGGCCAGCTAGCTAGCTAGCCAGCTAGCTAGTTGGTTAGCTAGCTGGCCAGCTTGTTAGCTAGCCAGCTAGCTAGCTAGCTAGATATTTGTCTGTTCGGCTGCCCAGCTGGCTAGCTAGCTAGGCGCCCAGGAAGTTCGGTAGGTGGCTGGTTAGCTAGCTAGCTAGCTAGCTAGCTACCTAGCTAGGCCCAAAATAGATGGCCTCACTTTTGGCCAGCTTGTCAGTCAGCTAGCTAGCTAGCCAGCTAGCTAGCCGGCTGAGCAGAGCCGGCCGAGAAGCCAGCGAAAACGACAGCTAGCCAGCTAGCCAGCCAGCTTCACAGCTAGCTAGCTAGCTAGCTACCCAGCTAGCCAGCCTTATAGCTAGCTAGCGCCATAGCTGGCCAGCCTCATAGCTAGCTAGCTAGCTAGCTAGCTATTGCTAGCTAGCTAGCTAGGGCTCATCTCTGTAGGCTGAAGCGGCAGCATACTGAGACTGCCTTTGCCTGAGGTTGGCCCACTGGGAATTGGCTGGGGAGGAAAACGCTGAATTAGGGTTTAGGCTTGGGTTTAGATTAGGGTTTAGATTAGGGTTTAGACTGGGGCGGAGGCCAGCGTTGAGCCCCGGCTTCAAGCTAGGGTTTAGGCCAGGGTTTAGGCTAGGGTTTAGGCTAGGGTTTAGCTTCGCCAAGTTCAAATAATACTTGGAATATAATAAAAGAGAAAATGCAGAAATGAAAACCACCACAACTGTCACGGACATCTCCAGCCCCAGCCGGGTGTACAGACACCTCAGCAGCCCCAACACCTGCGCGCAAACCCTAAACCCTAAACCCTAAACCCTAGGCAGCCGCTGCTGCAGCGCAACGCCCGCGCAGCAGCAGCAGCAGCAAAACTACAAGCTAGACCCCAAACTTCTGGAGGGACCTTCAAACCCTAAACCCTAAACCCTCGAGCTTGCCCGCCACTTGCTCGCTCCTCCCAAACCCTAAACCCCAAACCCTAAGACCTTAGCCCCAAATCTAAACCCTAAGCCCCAAACCCTAAACCCCAAACCTAAAACCCAAACGCTAAACCCTAAATCCCAGACCCTAAACCCCAAACCCTTAGCCCCAAACCCTAGGCCCCAAACCCTAAACCCTAAACCCTAAACCCTAAACCCTAGGACTGACCAGGTGCTCGAAGCCGCTGCGCAAAAGGCTGATGGAGGTTTGGAAGCCGAGGGCCAGGATAAGACCAGCAGCAGCAAAAAAGATGAAAAAGAAAGAAAACAAAAAGGACAAATAAACCCCCAACAGAACCATTATGCAACCCACAATCTGCAAAACCACAAACCACAAACCCTTAACCCTAAACCCTCAAGACACCAGCAGCAGACATGCCAGGAAGACCCCAGCCGCCCCAAACCCTAAACCCTAAGGCAGCGAAGAACTGCAGAACAAGACCCCGAACCGCGCCCAAACCCTAAACCCTAAACCGTAAACCCTGAAGCATGGGACAACTGCAGCACCAGACCCCAAACCCCAAACCCCCCACACCCCAAACCCTAAACCCTAAACCCCAAACCCCAAACCGCAAACCGCAAACCCTAAACCCTAAACCCTAAACCCTACGAGGTAGAGGAGGGCGAAGAAGTTGGCGTGGATGAGGGGCTGGTACTCCCTCTTGAGTTCCGTGTGGACCCAGTGTACAGACACCCGAGAAACGAGAGCGGCAGATAAATTCACATTTGAATTTATTTCCAAATTTGCTGACAGCAGCAGCAGCTCAGCTTGCTGCTGCGCGAAAGCAGCAAAAGAGCGCCACAAGTAAAACCTCGAAGCCTCCTCCTGCACAACCAAACCCCAAACCCTAAACCCTAAACCCTAAACCCTAACCCCGAACCACACGCCTTGCGCGCGCCTTCACGCGAAGGCCCCAGCCTGTGCAGAGTCCGCTTGCTTCCCGCTCAAAGAACCCAGAAACCCTAAACCCTAAACCCTAAACCCTCAAGTCCAGACACAGGGAGTTCGCGCTTTCACGTGCGCCCAGGAAACTCTGCAGAGGTCGCGCTCTTAAGCCACAAACCCCCCCAAAACCCCAAACCCTAAACCCTAAACCCTAAACCCTCACCGCGAGTTCCGCCTTCAGCTGGTCCAAAGGTCTGCTGCAGTTGACTTTAATTGCTTCGATGTTGGCCTCTTCAAGTGCTGCTCCCATTTCGTGCAGCTGCTGCTCCATTTCAGCCGAAACCTAAACCCCACGCCCCAAACCCTAAACCCTAAACCCTAAACCCTAAACCCTAAACCCCAAATCCCCATGGAGGGCGATCGGGCGCCTGCGCGGGGCCCCAACGCTCAGACAGCCCCACCCCCAAACCCTAAACCCTAACCCCCCGACCCCGAACCCCAAACCCTAAACCCTAAACCCTAAACCCTAAACCCTAACCTCCTTCCAAGGGTCTGCGCCGGCGCAGTAAACCCTCGCCAGCTCCTCGCGGGCCTTGCCTTTCGTCAGTTCAATCCTAAACCCTAAACCCTCTTCTTCTACTGGCAAAGGGGTTTCCAAAGAAGACAAAACCTCGTGTTTGAAAAGCATTTCCCAACGACTCGCCACTTCCTGCGCACAAACCCTAAACCCTAAACCCTAAACCCTAAACCCTAAACCCTCGACGCCACACCCGCCTCCACAACACGCTCCACATCGCAAGCACCAGCAAAGCACCTTCTAGCACGCCCAGCCAAAAACCCTAAACCCTAAACCCTAAACCCTAAAACCCAGGCTGTGCAAATTAAGACCTTAAAACCTAAACCCTAACCCCTAGAGCCGAAAAAATAACACCTCCAAGCTAACAACTAGATCATGAACAAACTCAAAACGGTCTAAACCCTAAACCCTAAACCCTAAACCCTAACCTGCGCCGTTTCCTTGCACTTGCTGCTCCACATTTTCAACCCTAAACCCTCGACTTCACTTAACCTC
>NW_013544875.1:0-1605 GCF_000499545.2 Eimeria tenella
GCCTGCTTGGCTCTCACAGTCCATAGCACCTTCGGGCAAATCCGTCCCTCCAGTCACGTGCTGCTCAACCAAGAGCCCTCTACCTTCCTCGCTACACCCTATGCCCTGCTCCTCTTAGACGCAACCTAAACACGCACTTCCTGCACGGACAGCGGCGCCAACGCACATACATCTCGACATAATCCTGCTTCGCCACCACGCCAACCAACCTACAACGCATGCAGCTGCCCAAAATATCGACCCACAGGCTGCAATACCAAACACGTGTAATGCCGCAATGATTTTCGCATAACCCTGCAGCATCAACACCCGCCAAGTCTCTGCACCACAGTTTCGCCAACCAAAGGGCATCTTTCTGGTGATGTTCCCCCAGCAGGCCGCTGCATACAGCTTCTCTGTGTGGTCCTACCTATCAACAACATGCGCTTTACTGATCAGCAAACTGCGCGCTGCTCGCTGGACAGTTCGTACAGCGGCGCGCCATGTCCACATACAGCCTGAAACACCACCCAAACCTCAATCGCATTCCCTAATTGTGCTCTTCACAAACAACCGCCTCTTGCGTCTCACACTCCACACCCATTTCCCGAACACACCGCAAACGCCCAACTCTTGTCCGCCGTGCACGTCCCACAGCATCTCGCCGCAACAAGCTGCTCTGAATCGGTCCGTGACGCAGCAATGCCCTGCGGAGTACGCACAAGGCCTGTTTCGCCATGCAACACTCATGCAAATATCCAAAACAACGACCCGCAACCTACAACGCGACAGATCCAGCTTCTCATGACAGTTTCGACACTCCCTCCATCCGCTCCCAACGATGCACTGGCAAACCATTGCCGCGTAGGGCTCATGCGTGCATTCCGTCTGCATGTGAGCCAGCCGCAATTCTCCTTCTGATGCTCTCAAGGCACTGTTCCTCGCACTCGCAACTCAGAGGACCCCTGCAGTCACTTACAGGCTGCAAAACCCCACAAGCCTCGCCACAACGACCTCGACAAACGTGTACGCACTCCGCAACTGACCTGCGCCACTGCAACATCCCCAACGATTCAATGCTTCACCACAAACAAATGGTTCTCTGCACTTCTTTTCGTGACTTTGTGAACGGCGCCCAATCTACTCGTCGCGCGTGCTTGTCGCTGGACCATGAGCAATGCACCAACTGTGCCTTCGCTCGCAGAACATCCCTCATACTGGTTTAGAAAAGCAACGCACAGGCTGCGACACCAACAAAGTCCTACGTACGCGACTTCGATATTTGCGTAGCTGGTTTGCCCGCAGAATGGCCGCTGTTCAAACCTCCAACCCTCCCCAAGCAAATCAGGCTTAGCTCCTGGGCACCACCCAGCCCTTCAGTGTCCAGCGAATCCCTGCTTCTGCTCCACTGCCCTCTACACGTCTGTGCATGCTGCATTGCACGGTATGTCGCAAGTCTGCTTCTGCTTCAGCGATATGAGTGGCGGCTTATGAAAGAGAGTCAACGCAAAGGTAAAGCTACACAGCTGAAGCCTTCTGTTTGGCGTCGAGGTGCACCTGCGAAATCCACAAACGACGCGTCCCCCTGCAGTTTTCCGCCCCTTCAAAATCTCTGCTGCTCATGAC
>NW_013544876.1:0-1400 GCF_000499545.2 Eimeria tenella
ACGAAAGCAGCAGCAGCCGCAACTCCAGAACAGATGCAAGAGCTGCAGCTGCAGCGGCTGCAGCAGCAGCTGCTGCTGCTGCAGCAGCAGCAGCAAAGGTCAGGCGGCAATTTCTTTCTTTAGGATTTCATATTCCGGCTCTTCTTCCTCCTCGCTTTCTGTGTCGGGTGCGAGCTGCTGCTGCTGCTGCTGCTGCTGCTGCAGCAGCAAATAGTAAGGACAAGACTCGTCTGAGGTGTATCCGCAGCTTTTCTTGTAAAATGCAACAGCCCTTTTGTTGCAGCGCAGCACAGTGCACATTATCTTTTTAAAACGCAAAGGCAGCAGCAATTCATCTGCTGCTGCTGCTGCTGCTGGTTGTGCTGCTGCTGCTGCTGTTGGTTCTGCTGCTGCTGCTGCTGTTACTTGTGCTGCTGCTGCTGCTGTTGGTCCCGCTGCTGCTGCTGCTGGTTCTGCTGCTGCGGCTGCTGCTTCAGCTGCTGCTGTTGGTTGTGCTGCTGCTGGTGCCGATGCTGGTGCTGCTGTTGCAGGTGGTGCTGCAGCAGTTGCTGCTGCTGGTGCCGCTGCGGCTGCTCCTGCTGCTGCTGCTGCTGGTGTTTCCGCAGCTGCTGCTGCGGGTGCAGTGGCTGCGTCGCAGCCCGGCGCTGCTGCTGCAGCTGAGGCACCCCCTGCTGCTGCTGCTGTGGCCCCCCCTCCTGCTGCTGCTGCTGTGGCCCCCCCTCCTGCTGCTGCTGCTGCTGCTGCTGCTGCTGCTGCTGGGGTTTGGATGACCTTATTTGTTTTGGGGAGGAATTTAAATTGAGACAAACGAGAATTAAATTTGCAAATAAAAACTTCAAACAGCAGCAGCAAACGACGGCCAATCGATAAACCCTGGTACTCCTCCTACACGCAAACCCTAAACCCTAAACCCTAAACCCTAAACCCTAGTTCTACCGGTTGATCATCGAGACAAACCACCCTCAACTCCAAACCCTAAGCCCAAAACCCTAAACCTGAGCCCTGCTTTTATTTGCACCTTACTTCGGCAACAACCCTAAACCCTAAACCCTAAACCCTAAACCCTAAACCCTAAACCCTAAACCCTACACTTATTTGCAGCTCATAAAGGTAAACCACCGCCTGGCCGTCTTCCACTTCGAATCGAAAATGAATAAAACCAATAAGAGGGTCTTTAGCCGCCTCAGCAACTGCGCGCAAACCCTAAACCCTAAACCCTAAACCCTAAAGCCGAAACCCTAAACCCTAAACCCTAAACCCTAAGCTCTAGAGAAGCCCAGCCCGAGAAAGAACCCCGCAAGAGCGCCGCGTCTCCCCCCACCCCGCCCCCAAACCCCAACCCCCAAACCCTAAACCCTAAACCCTGAACCCTAAACCCTAAACCCTAAACCCTAAACCCT
>NW_013544877.1:0-1737 GCF_000499545.2 Eimeria tenella
AGCACCACCAGCAGCAGCGGCAGCAGCGGCAGCAGCTGGGCTCCCCCAGGGGCCTCACAAGAAGCAGCTTAGACGGTAAGCAGCAGGCCTAAGCTGCCCGAAGGCCTGAAGCTGCTGCTGCTGCTGCAGCTGTCGCCGCTGTTGCTGCTATTGCTGCTGCTGCTGCTGCTGCTGTTGCTGCTGCTGCTACGACAGTGCTGCTGCTGTGCACGTAAACATTTTTGCGCTCAGGACTGCAGCAGCCAGGGAGTCCGTTCTCGCCGCGGGGTTCCCCAAGGGGCCCCCTTGGGGGCCCCCCTTGGGGGCCCCCCGGGGGGCCCCCCGGGGGGCCCCCGGGGGCCCCCCTGCTGCTGTGCAGGGGCCCCTGGAGCTTCGAGACCCGCCCTGTGAGGGTCTCTTCTCCGGGGCCCCTTGAGTGGTTAGTGAAGTTAATAATGTGCTGCAGCGGTTCGCGGCAGTGGTGACGCACCAGCAAACCCTAAACCCTAAACCCTAAACCCTCGCCGCAGAGGAAACCCTAAACCCTCGGCGGAGGCCGCGGGGCCCCCGCTGCCCACAAACGCGGGCAGCGGCCCTTACTGGGTTCGCCGCAACCCCAAACCCTAAACCCTCCAAACCCCAAACCCTAAACCCTAAACCCTAAACCCTAGCTGTGGCGGCGGCGGCCTGCACTCTCGGAACACCCCTAGGGTTTACGAGGCTAGGGTTTACTAGGGTTTACGGGGCTAGGGTTTACGAGGGTTTACGAAACCACCAGAAATAATAAAATGTACATTTGATGAGACAAACAGAACAGCAAAAGAGACAAACGCACGGGGGGCCCCCCAAGGGGGCCCCCCAGTGCATTCTATACAACCCCCTAAATGAAATAGAAACAGGGGGGGCCTCCTGGGGGCCCCGGGGGTCTCTGTACCCTTTTTGGGGCCCCCCGGAGCCCCTCTTGGGGGCCCTACGGGGCCCCCAGGGGTATCTAGCTGTTCCCCGGGCCCCCGGGGCTTCTGACAGTTCTCTGGGGGCCCCTTGGGGGCCCCCAAGTGGGGGGCCCCAGGGGAGGCCCCCAGGGGGGCCCCCAGGCATTTACGTCTTAGGGGTCTTTTGCAGTCTTGTCCCCCTCCTAGAGGGTACAAAAGGAGGACCCCCGTTGGATTCGGGCCCCTGGGGGCCCCGCGGGGGGCCCCCCTGCGGGCTGTGCGCCGGGGGCCCCTCCGGGGGCCCCTCCGGGGGCCCCTCGGGGTCCTTCTCCATAGAGGGGCCCCTGCTTCGGGTCTCAGCATCTGGAGTTGGAGAAGGGGAAACAGAAAAGACCAGCAAAGGAAAGTTCTCTTCAGAATGTTGTCTCCCATTTAGCTGGGGGGCCCACCCCTTGGGGGCCCCCCGGGGGGCCCCCTTGGGGGCCCCCTTGGGGGCCCCCCTGGGGCCCAGCGCCCCAGGGGCACTTGCGGGGCCCCCCAGGGGCCAGTGGGCCCCCAGGGGCCCCTGGGGGGCCCCCCAAGTACCATTTTGTAGGGGCCCCTCCCTCTCTGGGGACCCTTCTAAAAGGGCCCCCAAACCATTTCTTCTGGGGCGGCCTCTGCCCCTGTCTGCTTCTGCTGCTGCTGCTGCGAGGCTCGCTGCAGCAGCTGCTGGAGGGGACACAGTGCCCTTTTGGGGGCCCCCTCCCCGAGCCTCTGCTTCCCCGGACACCCGCTGCTGCTGCTGCTGCTGCTGCTGCTGCTGGGGACCCCCAGCAGCAGCTGA
>NW_013544878.1:0-1625 GCF_000499545.2 Eimeria tenella
GCAGTTCTTGCAGCAGCAGCTCCCGCCGCCGCCGCCGCTGCTGCTGCTGCTGCTGCTGCTGAATATTCGCTGCCCCCCTGTGCCGCATGCAACGCATGCAGCAGCAATCCAAGTGCAAGGATCTGCTGCTTCCAGATTTGGCACTGCAGCAAACCCTCGAAAAGCCACGCCCTCCAGCAGCACGGGGGGGCTTGGGCCTCGTGTCGCTTGCTGCGCGCAGCAGCAGCAGCAGCAGCAGCAGCAGCAGCAGGGGTGAGAGCAGCAGGTGCGGCCAAAGCGGTACCAGCAAGGAACGCCTACACGAGTAGCAACGCGGCAGCAGCAGCAGCAGCAGACGCGATAACTGAGGCAGCAGCAGCAGCGGAAGCTACGGCAGCAGCAGCAGCAACAGGTCCTGCAGTAGCAGCTGACCAAAACCTGAAACAGTAGCAGCAGCAGCAGCAGCAGCAAAGGCACCGGCAAGAGCAGCAGCAGCAGCTGGCGCGACAAACGAAGCACGAGCAGCAGCAACAGCAGCAGCAACAGCAATAGCAGAAGCAGCAGCACCTCAACAGCAATTCGCGAGAGATCTCTGCAAGTGCGAACAGCAGCAGCAATGCCTCTGTGCTGCTGCGGGGGCCCAAAGGCAAACCAAACAGAAGGGGATCCCCGTTGCTGCTGCTGCAGCAGCTGCTGCAGCTCTTGCTGCTGCTGCGTCGGCATCAGCTGCTGCTGCTGGTCCTGCTGCTGCTGTTGATCGCTCTGTTGCCGATTCGGGCCGCTAACGCAAGCTGCCCAAGGGCTTTGCTGCATCTGCTGCTGCTGCTGCTGCTGCTCGCGTTGCTGCTGCTGCCGCTGCTGCTCCAATTGCTGCTGCTGCTCCATCCCGTGCTCCCGCTGCTGCTGTTGCTGCTGCGGTTCGACCTGCTGTTTGTGCGCCTGTTGCCCAGCTTTCTGCGTTTGCTGTTGCTGCTGCTGTTGCTGCTGCTGCTGCTGCTGCTGCTGCAGCGATGATTCCACATAGGCATCTGCAACGCTGTCTTCTGCTCGCTCTTGCTGTTGCAAGTTCTGCTGCTGCTGCTGATGCTGCAGAAGCTGTTGTTGTTGCTGCTGCTGCAGAAGCTGTTGTTGCTGCTGTTGCTGCAGAAGCTGCTGTTGCTGCTGCTGCTGCTGCTGCTTAAACTGCTGCAGCCTCCGCTTTGCATCTCTTAGTAAGGCCCGCCTCTCCACCACGTCGGCGCACCACAAGGGCAGCCGCGTCAGCTGCAGCAGCAGCAGCAGCAATTGCAGCAGCAGCAGCAGTTGCAGCAGCAGCAGCAGCAGTTGCAGCAGCAGCAGCACTTGGCTCCTTTGATTTTCTCTGCTTGCGCGTTTGCTGCCTCGCTGCGCACTGCGTGTTCGCGTAGCAGCTGCGCAGGGTTTAGGGTTTAGGGTTTAGGGTTTAGGGTTTAGGGTTTAGGGTTTACCTGGGCCCTTTCAGGGGCTGTCCAGCCAAGAGCAGCTAAGTTGCTGCAGTCTCCTCCTTCTAAGCTGCTTCTGCTGAAGGAGACATTTCGGAGACGCAGCCATTCTCCTTGCTGCAGCAGCCCGTTGCTGCTGCTGCTGCTGCTGCTGAGGTGCTGCAGCAGCAGCGCAGCAACAGAAGC
>NW_013544879.1:0-1291 GCF_000499545.2 Eimeria tenella
CCGCCCCCGCGGCTGCCGCTGCCGCCCCCGCTGCTGCTGCTGCTGCTGCTGCTGCTTCGGACTTTGTCTTCGACTTCCAGGCCTTCCACCGGCAGCAAAAGCCGCTGCTGCATGCGCTCGCGCTGCTGGCAGCAGATGAGAGCTGCGCAGAACCCGCCCAGGCCTTTGCTGAGTGGTTCTTCGAAGACTGGTGCAAAGCCGAGTTCGACAAGTAAGCAGCAGCAGCAGCAGCAGCAGCAGCAGCAGCAGCAAATCGGGGGGTAAGCAGCAGCAAATGAGCGGGACAAGCAGCAGCAACAGAGAGGAAGCAGCAGCAAAACAGCGGACGAATGGCAGCAAATGGGGGCCGAAGCAGCAGCAAATGAGGGGCTATGCGGCAGCAACAGCTACATAACCTGCAGCAGAAGAGGGGGACAAGCAGCAGCAAATCGGGGGATAAGCAGCAGCAAATGAGGGGGACAAGCAGCAGCAAAAGAGAGGAATGAGTGGCAGCAAATGGGGCCAAATGGCAGCAAATGAGGGGCGACAGGGGGTTTTCTGCTGTGGGGCTGCCAGCTGTTGGCCCCGCTGCTGCAACACGAAGCAGCAGCAGCTGCAGCAGCGGCTGCAGCAGCAGCTGCTTCTGCTGCAGCAGACACAAAGTAGAGTTCTCGGGGACTGCGTTGCTGAGGAGGGCCTCGACTGCAGCAAAAGCAGCAAAGCCGAAGTCTCTGCTTTTGTCTTTTTGTCTTTTTTCTTTTTCATTTTTTGTCTTCATCGCCAAAAAGACTTATTTATTATTTGCTGCTTTATTTGCTGCACTATTTGCTGCACGATTTGCTGCAGTATTTGCTGCACTACTTGCTGCACTACTTGCTGCACTACTTGCTGCACTACTTGCTGCACCATTTGCTGCACTACTTGCTGCACCATTTGCTGCTGCCTTTCTCCCGCATTTGCTGCACATAAATGTGCGGCTGTACGAATCTACTTACTTGCCACGTGCCGCAGCAGCAGCAGGGATAGCAGCAGCAGCAGCAGCAGCAGTACTTGTAGCAGCAGCAGCAGCAGCTGCTGCTGCTGCTGCTGCTGCTGCTGTAACAGAAAAGCAGCTCGATCAAGAATTGTGGGACGCTTTGGACGTTCTTTGAATTCATGAACTGAGGCTCAGCAGCGGCGTTGCTGCTGCTCCTCTGCAGCTGCTGCAGTTGCTGCAGCTGCTGCTGCAGCAGCAGGTCCTGCTCATCTACTGCAGCAGTTCCTGCAGCGGCAGCTGCCCGTGCTACTACAGGAGCAGCAGCTGCAGCAGCTG
>NW_013544881.1:0-1273 GCF_000499545.2 Eimeria tenella
GGAAGCAGCAGCAGCAGCAGCAGCAGCAGCAGCAGCAGCAGGGAGAACAGCAGCCTATGAAGGGGTGTGCTCAGGAATGAAGGCTGCAGAAGCAGCAGCAGCAGCGGCAGCAGAAGCAGCAGCTTGAGGGCAGCAGCAGCACAAGCAGCGGCAAACGCGAAAAGAGACAGCAGCAGCAGCAGCAGCAGCAGCACAGCAGCAGCAGCTGCAAGTGGGAAAAGTGGTCGAAAATGGCGAAAAAGAGGCGAAATGAAGCCGGAAAAAGAGAAATAAAGGAAAGAAAGAAAGGCGGATTGAATGGAAGAAGAATTGGATCAAAAAAAGAATAAAATGGATCCAAAAAAGAAGAAATTGGACACGAAATTACCGAAAAATCTCCGAAATTGGAGTAAATTTCGACCAAGTGCAGGTGGGCAATGCCGTCGTTGGGGTTAATTTCGAGGACGCGGCGGTGCAGCTGCAGCGCAGCAGCAGCGTCGCCTTGGTGCAGCGCAACTTGACCTGCAGCAGCTCAAGCAGCAAAACTTCAAGCCCTAAATGCTTCAAATCGCAGACACAAGCCGCAGCAAATCCATCAAATCCAAAACTAGAAAAAAATGCAGAAAAAATGATGCAAAAAAACCCCAAAATCCTTTTTTCAGCTGTATAGACACCCCAACCGCAGGCTATCCACCAGCTGCTGCCCCGCCTGCTGCAGCAGCAGATTCGATTTGCTGCAGCAGCAGATTCGATTTGCTGCAGCAGCAGATGCGGTTTGCTGCTGCAGCTCACTCGAATAAAATGAATAAGGACAAAAATAGAAAAAGAAAAAGAAGTGGGAAAGAAGCAAAAGCAAGACACAAAACAGGAAAAAGAAAAATGCGAAAATAGCAGCAAGACGGATGGAAGCAAGCCAACACAAAGCAGCAGCAACAGCAGCAGCAGCAACAGCAGCAGCAGCAGCAGCACACCGAGGTTGTTGAGCAGGTGAGTGTCGTTTGGCATTTCCTTCAAAAGGGCTTTAAATATATCAGCACTTTCTGTCCATTCCTCCCGGTAGAAAAACACCTGCACACACCCACATGCTGCTGCTGCTGCTGCTGCTGTTGCTGCTGCAGCAGCAGCTGATTACCACCTCGCTACTGTTGCTGCAACTGCTGCTGCTGCAGTTATTTGAAGTGCAGCGCTGCTGCTGCTGGTGCAGCGCGTCTGACCTAAAGGCCGAGGCTCCTGCTGCTGCTGCTGCTGCTGCACCTCCCCCCTCACCCCCAGCAGCAGCAGCAGGGGTTAGGGG
>NW_013544882.1:0-1066 GCF_000499545.2 Eimeria tenella
GTTTCCCCCCGTTTTGCTGCTGCTGCTGCGCGGCGAGCAGCAGCAGCAGCAGCAGCAGCAGCAGCGGCAAGCCCCGGGCCTTCCGCAGCGCGCCGCGTCTCTTCCTGCTGCTGCTGCTGCTGCAGGTGTACATACACCGCATGGGGGAGGCTCAGCAGCAGCTGCGGCCCTTCAAATGCCCCAAACGTGCGGGGCCCTGTGGGGCCCCTGCAGCAGCAGCAAGGTTTAGGGTTTAGGGCTAGGGTTTGGGGTTTAGGGCTAGGGTTTGGGGTTTAGGGTTTGGGTCGGAGGGCGGGTGAGGGCTGGCCCGGGGTGTACAGACACTGGAAGGTGAGCATGAACCCGAAGAGGAAAAGAATTTAAATGTGAAATAAAAATAAATTAAAAATAATTTATTTTAATTTTAATTCTAATTATAATAGAGTGCATCTCGAGCTGCAGACAAGGGCAGTCTTGGAAAGAGACACAAATAACAGGGGCCCCCGCTGCTGCTGCTGGTGCTGGTGCTGGTGCTGGTGCTGCTGCTGCTTCTGCGTCTTCGCTGCAGCAGCAGACTAAGCTGGAAAAGGTATTAAAATAAAAATTAAAAACGAAAATGAATTAAAATTGGAGCCAGATTTGCTGCTGCTCTTCTGCTGCAGCGGCCCCACAACCACTAGCTAGAAGGCTCTCTTCTGCTGCTCTCGCTGCTGCTCTCGCTGCTGCTGGTGCAGGAGCAGCAGCGGTGCAGCAGCAGCAGCGGTGCAGCGGCCTTGTGTAGCTTCCAGTTAAGCTGGAGCTGAGGAGTGTGGAAGCCCCGAAGAGGGTTGGGTAGTGGGTGTGTAGGGTTCAGGGTTTAGGGTTCAGGGTTTAGGGTTTGGCGCATGCAGGGGCCGGGTTGGCGCGGCGCGGGCGGGTTGGAAGTGGAGTTCCGTGGGCGTTTTTGGGAATTTTTGAAATAAAAGGAAATGGAATTAAATTTAGAAGTGAGGAGTTGAACTTTTGCTGTGTTTGGAGCTCCCGAGCGTCTGCGCCGCAGCAGCCCCGCCTGCGGGGCTGGCGTTTCTCCCTCGCGGCTGTGGGGGGC
>NW_013544883.1:0-9170 GCF_000499545.2 Eimeria tenella
CTGCTGCTGCCACGCACGCAGCAGCAGCAGCAGAAAACAGAAGCAGCAGCAGGGAAACAGCAGCAGCAGCAAACAGCAGCAGCGAAAGCAGCAGCAGCAGCAGCACTACAGCAGCGGTAGAAGCAGCGAGGCAGCAGCAGCAGCAGCAGCAGCAGGGAAACAGTAGCAGCAGCAGTGAAACAGCAGCAGCGAATGCAGCAGCAGCAGCAGCACTACACCAGCGGCAGAAGCAGCAAGACAGCAGCAGCAGCAGCAGTACAGTGGCGGCGGCAGCAGCAAAACAGCAGCAGCAGCAAGCGAATGGCGGACTGGGTCAATGTCTTCTCTTGCAAGATTCGGAAAAGACGCGAGAGCTTCTGGAGGGGGAGGAGTCACCTGCAGCAAACGGACTGCAGCAGCAGCAAGATGTCTAGACACCCCAAAACTCTCCTCAGTTTGCTCAACCTTCGCACCTGCTGCCTCTCTGCTGCTGCTGCTGCTGCTCCTGCTGCTGTAGTTTACTCATGCTCTACTTCCCGGCGTCCGTTCTGCTGCTGCAACTGCTGCTGCTGCTACTGCTGCCGCTGCTGCTGCAGTCTGGCTGTGTTTGGGGGGTCACCTGCAGCAGCTTGAGGGCCTTATGTTCCCTGGCAACTTGCCGAATTCCTTCGAGTCCCATTTCCTTTTCTGCTGCTGTCAGTGCTGCTCTCTCTTCTGCTGCTTGCTGCTCTGCATATTCCGCGCTGCTCTTCATGCGCAAAGTCACGCGGTGGGGATTCTCCAGCAAAAGTCTGCAAAGACCAAAACCAGTAGCAGCCAAAGCTGCTGCTCAGCGCAAAAAGCAGCGTCCTGCTGCTGCTGCTGCTGCTGCTGCTACTGGCTGCCGGTGCAGCGGCGCACGAGCCTTCTCAGCAGCAGCAGCGGCAGAAACACCAGCAGCCGAAGGCCACCAGCGCCTGGTTTCGTGGCAGCAGCAGCAGCGGCAGCAACAGCAACAACGGCCCCAAGAACGGGAGCGACAGCAGCAGCAGCAGCAGCAGCAGCAGCAGCAGCAGGCCCTACTCCTTGACCATATTCTCGAAGACCTTTTCCCCCGCTGCCAGCCGCTCCCGCAGCCGCCAAATATCCTGTTCAAACTCGAGAGCCCCCAAAGGGTCCTGCGGAGGAAGCAGCAGCAAAAGCCCCAAAGCCTCCAGCTGCATGCAGCTACATGCATGCAGTTGCATGCATGCAGCTGCATGCATTCTCCAAAATCTGCAGAGAAACCAGTTTGGCTGCAGCTCTAAATACGGCTCCAAGGGCTCGGCGCAGCAGCAGCAGCAGTAGCAACAGCAGCAGGAGTAGCTGCAGCTGCAGCAGCAAGAGCAGCTGCAGCAGGAAGAGCAGCAGCAGCAGCAACAACCGCAGCAGGCCTAGCAGCAGCAGCAGCTGCAGTGGCCGGAGCAGCTGCTGCAGGCACAGCAGCAGCAGCAGCAGCAGCAGGACCCTGTTGTAGTTGAGTTCCTGGGCCATGCGCTGGGAGAAGATGAGCCCCCTGGGGAGCTCTTTGCGGGGAGTTTCCCTCAAGCTGAAGTCCACCTTGTTAAAAGCTGCTTCGATTTCTGCAGCAGAAAATCCCTTAGCAGCAATTGCTTCCAAAGTCTGCAGCACCAAACGCTCCACTGCTGCTGCTGCGCCTTCCTGCTGCTGCACTTCTGCGCGCAAAGTGCAGCAGCAGCAAGCAACAAAACCCTCAATCAGATCACCTCACGCTCCCCGCTACCTAACTAGCTAGCTAGCTAGCTAGCTGGATAGCTGGCTCGCTAGCTGGCTAGCTGGCTGGCTAGCTGGCTGCTTAGCTACTTGCTGACTAGTTATGCACCCACTTCGCTAGCTAGCTAGCTAGGTGGCTAGCTGGCCATCTACCCAGTCATCCATATACCCGAAAACACATCTACCCAGCCAGATACCCCTAAACCCAGCTAGCTAGCCACCATCTACCCAGCTAGCCACCTATCTGCCCCGTCAGCTACCCGCCCAGCCAGCCAGCGAGCTAGCTGGCTAGCTAGCTAGCTAGCTAGTTAGCGGTCGCTGACCCTTCAGCCCCACAGTGAACTGCGCATATTTCAGATCCAAGTCCAGCCCAGGGGCATACACAGCCAGCCCCAGCCCGCTCTGGGCCAAAGCCTTGCGCAGCAAACATGCTGGAGACCCCAGCAGCAGCTGATCCAGCACCTGCAGCGCCACTCTC
Source organism: Eimeria tenella (assembly GCF_000499545.2). NCBI lineage: Eukaryota > Apicomplexa > Conoidasida > Eucoccidiorida > Eimeriidae > Eimeria > Eimeria tenella. The sequence continues at coordinate 2,210 of NW_013544883.1, forward strand.
CCGGGGCCCCCGGGGCCCCCGGGGCACTCCCCCGCCTCGGGGGCCCCCTGGGGGCCCCCCTCGGGGGGCCCCGAGGGGGGCGCAGGGCACGGATTTAGTACCCAGCTGACGCTGATGAGGTCTTTGGGGTCTTTTGCTAAAGAGGCGAAAGGGAACTCCGCGTACACGGGGGCTGCGCAGAAGCAAAGAAGAGGAAAATGAACAGAAAAGATAAGAGGCAGCAGATTTGAAAAAGAATAAAGGAAGCGAAGAAGAGGAAGAGGAACAGAAAAGATAAAAGGCAGCAAATTTAAAAAGGGATAAAAGAAAGGAAAAGGAAAAAAGCGGGAAAATGATCCGAAAATGGAAAAAATTGAACTCAAATTGACTAAATGAGATGCAAATGAGGCGAAAAGAGGCAAACGGAAACAAAAAGAAACAGAACCGGATTAAAGGAAATTCAGAAAGAAATAAAGAAACAAAAGGAAACAAAGAAAGACAAAAAATAAACAAAAGATTAAAAAAACGAAACAAAAAGATACAAAAAGACCTGCAGGCTAACAGATACCCACAGGGGGGCCCCCCTTCAGCACTCTGGCAGCCTGGGGGCCCCTCCTTCTAATATAAATACTTATACCCAAACAAAGCTGTAGGCCTCCTAGGGGCCCCCTGGGACCCCGAAAGGCCCCTTTAAAAGCCCCCTGGGCCCCCCTAAGGGCCCCACTAAACGCTCCCCTAGGGGCCCCCTGAGGGGCCCCCTTAGGGGCCCCCGTAGGGGCCCCCCTAGGGGCCCCTTTGACCCTATAGGGGCCTCCTTAACCCCATCATACAGATCCCCGCTGTCCACCCCTGGGCGCCCCTGGGGCCCCCCTGGGGGCCCTCCGGGGCCCCCAGGGGCCCTCCGGGGCCCCCTGGGGCCCCCCTGGGGCCCCCTGGGGCCCCCTGGTAATGTGTTTTGTGCGGATTACCCTTGAAGGAGTGCTGGACGCCGACGACTTGGGGGGGTTGGGGAGAGTAGATTTTGTTTTGGGTGAGGAACTTGTCGAGGAAGTCGAGGGGGGGGCCCCCCTGGGGGCCCCTGCGGGGGCCCCCGAAGAAGGTAATCCAGGCGTTGCGGGGCACGTAGAGGGCCCTGTGGAAAGCCGCGAGGGCCCCCTGCTGCAGCAGAGGGATGTCGGGGGGCCTCCCGCCAGCCACTTGTGCGTAGGTCTGCAGCGCGGGAAAAAGCTGCTGCAGCCGCTGCAGCTCTTCTGCTGCTGCAGCAATACCCCACACTCCCTTCATCTCGCTGTAGACCACGCCCCCGAAGGCCAACTCGCAAAGCTCCGGAGACGTCTCGCAGTCCACTGCCGCTTCGCCCTCCCCGCCGCCGCCGCTGCTGCTGCCGCTGCTGCTGCTGCTGCTGCTGCTGCTGCGGGGGACGGCCTCGTAGCGCCAGCCCTCCTGGCGCAGGTGGTGGGGCTGGGCGAGGGCCAGGGGCCTGAAGACGCAGCTGAGGTAAAAGCTGAGGAGGTTTTGGAAGTCTTTGGAGTTGGAGGAGGCGAAGGGGAAGCAGGTGCGGTCAGGCCAGGTCCAGGCGTTGGCGTAGGAGTTGAGGCTGCGCTGCTGCAGCAGCAGGAAGCCCGGCGCCGCTGCTGCTGCTGCTGCTGCTGCAGCGGGCGCGAACAGCTCCGAGCCGTTCAGCACCGCGTGCTCCAGCACGTGCGCAGCGCCCGTCGAGTCCGACACGGGAGTTCGGAAGCAAATGTTAAATGCCATTTCTTCTTCTTCTTTTTCACTTTCCAAGTTCCAAACTTCAAGTCCCGAGGCCTTGTGAAGGTACTGCGTCACCCGCAGCCCCAGCTCCCCCACCAGCCGGTCCGAGGCCACTGCGAACGCGGGGTGGCTGGGGGGGGCCCCCCGGGGGGCCCCTGCGGGGGGGGGGGGGCCCCTCGCCAGCGCCTCCTCCAGCGGGTTTCCGCTGGGGTCCAGGGTGGACTTGCACACTGCGCCGGGCTTCAGGGGCGGGGGGCCCCGCGGGCTCGCGGGGGGGGCCCCGGGGGCCCCGGCAGGCCCTGCTGCTGCTGCTGCGGCCGCGGCGAGCGGCTGCAGCAGCAGCAGCGGCAGCAGCACACAGACACACCCGCGCCCGCGCAGCAACTCCGGCCGCCCCCACCCCCAGGGGCCCCCAGGGGGCCCCCGACACGACAAGGATCTTTTATTGGACATATTTGAGAGCCTCAGAGGTCCAGAAACTGCAGAAAACGAAGTCTGAAGGGCGACGCCCCAGCCCGGGCTCCGCCGCATCGATCCACCGCGCTGCAGGCCGCAGCCACGCAGTCTTGCTGCTCTCCTTAGCTGCAAACACACCCGATTCTGCTGCTCCTTTCGAATAATATTTACTCATTTCCGCATTTATTTCAACAAAAATCCCCTCAACAGCAAACGCCCCGTCGGCGACGCCCGGGCTGCTGCTCCGCCCGGCTGCGCCTGCCGCCCGGAGGCGAAACGCCGCCGCGCCTCCAGAGCTAGCTCTCTTGCAAACAATTTTAATCAATTACTTTTCTTTTTACTTAATTTAACAACATTTAAGGCGCTTATTCCTGTGTGCTAAGCTCGGGGCCCCCCAGAAGCTCCCCTTGCAGCAGCGCCGGGCGCAGGGGGCGTTCTGCTGCAGCTCGGAGTGTATGTACACCTCCCGATATTGGGTGGAGGACTGAAGGCCCCCTGGATCTCACTTTTCAACTTTTTCGCCTTTAGCTGCTGCTGCCAGCTGCAGCAGCAGCAGCAGCCGACGCACCTGCAGCTGCGCGACACAGCTCCGCTGCAGCACAGCGCGCAGGTAGTCTTCACTTCTGAGGCTAGTGCAAATTGCTGGCAGCAAACAGCAGCAGCAGCAGCAGCAGCATGTTTGCTGGCGCAGCGCGCCGCAGCAGTTAGAGGTTCAGAAGCAGCAGGAGGCAATGGAAGACGCAACGCATTATATTAGGCAGCCAAGAGGGGAGAAAGAGCTGCTGCTGCTGCTGCTGCTGCTGCACTCCAGTAAGAACTACTAAGTACTTTTCCTAAGATACAAACGTGGAATAGGAACTCAGTAACTACAGAGGCTGGGGGCCCGTAGCTGCGTGGGTTTGACTCCTCCCAGCAGCCTCGAGCCAGGCTCTAAGATCAGCAGCAACAGCAGCAGCAGCAGCAGCAACAGCAGCAGCAGCAGCAAGACAGCCTCCTCCGTCCACACTAAGACACAGTTTGACTAGCTCAGTCTTTCCCCGCTTCAGCAAAATAGGAGGTCGGCAGCAGAAGCCAGAAATGCTGCCAGATATAACGCTAGCTGCCTGGCCAGCTATCTAGCTAGCTAGCTAGCTGCAGATTGAGCTGGACGCATGCAGCAGCAGGCTATTCAGCCCAGCTGCGAGTTGCTGGCAGCAACTGCAGCGCCTGCAGCTAGAGGCGCCTAGCTGCGGCTGCTGTGGCACTCAGCGTGCTGCTGCAGCACAATGAGTGCAGCAGATCATGCTTCCAAAGCTGCTGCTGCTGCTGCTGCAGAGGCCAAGCCGCTGCTAGCCCCCAGCTGCCTCTGCAGGTGGGCTTGCTGCTGACGCCCCACAGCTTCAGCTTCTTCGGAATTGCTGTTTGGGCCCCACAGAATTGACAGCAGCAAGCAGTTGGCAGCAGCGCTGCAGCAGATCAGCCACTCGTCTTCGGGTGTCCGTACACCCCACCGCATGCAGCTGGCGAACTGCAGGACTGTTTCCCAAGTGCTGCTGCTGCTGCTGCTGCTGCTGCTTTTGCCCGTTGCATCATTTGCTGCTGAAGCTGCAGCAGCAGCAGCAGCAGCAGGCAGCAGCACACTGTTTCTATCCAAGGCCACCAGGGCCCCTTCGTCGCCCCACACAACTTCCCTTGCGGCTCGCGGCAGCAGCGGGCTTCCTAGGAGGAGCAGCAGCAGCAGCTGCTGCGGCTCGGGTGCTGCTGAAGCCTGCAGCTGCTGCAGCAGCTCCAGCGACCCTCGAGCAGCAAAGCTGCGCGCTGAATCGCAGCAGCACGTGTACCCCGCATCTGCTGCACCCCTGGCTGCTGCTGCTGCTGCGGCGGCTTCCCGTAAACGCTCAACTGCCAGAGAACCCGCAGGAACTGCTGCTGCTGCTGCTACTGCTGCTGGGGTGTTGCTCACGGCGCTGCATGCGGCAGCAGCAGCTCGCAGGGCCTTTTCCCACTGAGCAGCCTCTGAAGCTGCATCAACAGCAGCACAGGAAGCACCAGAAGCAGCAATCGGCTGCTGCGCTGCTGCAGCAGCAAGCGGCGCGACGCATGCAACTCCTAGGGGCTGCAGCAGAAGCGCATCTAGGAGGCTCCAGTCCTGCAGCATATCATAAGAAGTTGCAGCAGCAGCAGCAGTCCGCAGGCCTGCATCCTGTGAATCCGGCGTTTGCTGCTGCTGCTGCTGCTGCTGCTCTTGCCACTGTTGTTGATCCTGTTGCTGCTGTTGTTGTTCCTGCGGCTGTTGCTGCAGTTGCTGCTGATGCTGCTGCTGCGGGTGCAGCTGCAGGCTGCGAAGCAAACCGCCAAGCAAATAAGGAGGGCTGGAAATCCGAGACACCGCGCATGCGAAGGAAGCTGACTGCAGCAGCAGCAGCCTTTGCAGCTGCTGCGTCAGTGCAGCAGCAGCATTGGCTCTTGCTGCTGCTGCTGGGTCTATGGCATTTCGCAGCAAAATGCTCCACAGCGGAGCTCCGACAATAAAGTCAACGGCGGAAACAAACAGCCCCGACTCAAGTGCCTTTACCCACGCGGCCTCCTGCTCCTGCTGCTGCTGCTGCTGTTGCTGCTCGAGGTAGTGTTGAAGATCGGCAGCAGCAGCTGCTGCCTGACAGGGCTGCTGCTGCTGCACGGCAGCCCCAAGGGCTGCATGCAGCTGCTGCACTGAGGGTGCACTCCAGGGGGTTTTGTCTGAGCAGCCAATTAAAGTCTCTGCTGCTGCTCCCCACAAGCAGCACTTGCTGCTGCCTCCCGCTGCGCTGCTGCTGAAGCAGCAGCAATCCCACTTTCCCAGCGACACTGCGAGGCGCCCGAAGGCCCTCAAAGCCGTTTTGGCCGTCGCTGCGTTGGCTAGCGCAGCCACAGCGCAGCGAATGGAGAGCTGCTGCTGCTGCTGCTGCTGCTGCTGCAGGAAGTTAGTGCAGGCAGCTGCAGCATCCAAGGCAGCAAGAGCGCATGCAGCAATTTCATCCTGCGGCAGTGTCGGGGCTGTGGCGCTCACAGCGGAGTGCAGAAATGGCTTGAGGTCTCGCTGCTGCGGCTCATTCTCTTGCTGCTTTTGTTGCTCCTGCTCCTCTTGTTGTTGCTGCTGCAGTTGCTGCTGCTTGCTCGGCATGCGCAGCAGCTCATGCAGAAATTCCAGCAGCAGCAGCAGCCCCCTAGCAAGTGCCTTTGCCTCAGAAGCAAATCGCTTCAGCAGCGGCTCCCGCAGCAATGCGCGCACCTCCCGTGCCCACACAGACAAGCCCGCCCCACCGCTGCTGCTGCTGCTGCTGCCGTTTGCTGCTGCTGCCTCCTGAGCCACGCCCGCGGCCAGGGCCACGCAGGCTGCTACAGCCTCGCAGTGCCCCCGCAGGAGCTGCAGATCGAGCAGCAGCAGCTCAACTTGTCGGGGGTCAAGCAGGCGAGCTGCAGCAGCAGGTGCTGCTGCGGGCGGAAGGGAAGCAGCAGCAGCTTGCTGCGCGGCCGTCAGAGCAGCAGCTGAGACTGCAGCAAAGCTCTCAGACGTGACAGGCAAACACCAGGCGCTGCAAGCGCTGCCCCTGCTGCAGCAGGCCCCCGTGCGGCTACTGCTGCTGCCAGTCCTGCTGCTGTTGCTGCTGCATGCAGAGCAGCTGCAGGGGCAGCTGCCACTCGCCTGCGAGGAGCAGCAACGCGCAGCCAAAGTCCACCCGGTCTCCACCAAGTAGGCGCAGATAGCAGCAGCAGCTGACCGCACACCAGCTGCTGCTGCGCTGCTGCTTGCTGCCGCTGCCTCTGCTGCTTCTGGTGCTCCTGCTGCTGTTGCAGCGTCATCAACTGCCTTCTCTGTCAGCTCCCTTGCGCCCTCCTTGCAGCCGTACAGCAGCAGCCACACCCGGTCGAGCGCTACGCCCCACTGGCCCCTGCTGTTGCTGCTGCTGCTGCTGGCGCTGCTGCCACTGTTGCTTTCTTTGCTGCTGCCACTAAGCCCAGCACCCTCAGCTGCATGTCCCAGTAGCAGCCCCAGAGGAGAAGTCATCGAAGAGTGCCAGCGGCGCAGCAGCAGCAGCTTTTCTGTGGCTTCGCGGTTCTCTGCTGCTGCTGCTGCTGCCAAGGCAGCAGCAGGCTCGTCGCACTCCTCTGCGTCCACTTCAGCAGCAAGTTCGTCCTCGCCGTTGCTGCTGCTGCGGAGCCTCCAACGAACGGCGTTGGTGCACTGCAGCAGCACGTGCATAGCAGCAGCAGCCAGCCTGCTGCAGGCTGCTGGCTCCTGCTGCTGCAATGGCTGCAGCGCAGCAAGAAGCTGCCCTGCTGGAGGCAGCAACAGCGAAGCCTGTGCATAAAGACGCAGCCGCATCACCAGCAGCCAGCTCATCTCTGTACCAGCTACAGCTCCTGGGGATAGCAGCAGCAACAGCAGCAGCAGCAGCAGCAGCAAACAGCGAACGACTCACCTGTAGAGTGGCTGCAGTTATTGCGTCTGCTGCCCATGCAAAGAGCTGCACCACCAGCTCGCCCTCATATCTCAGTAGCTGCCTTGCCTTTGCTGCGACGCTGCTGCTGCTGCTGCTGCTGCTGCTAATACCTGCTGCATGCCAGGAGCAGGGAGTGAAGCAAGAATGCGTGGCTTCACTAGCTTCTGCTGCTGCGCCCGAATCTGACATTTGCTGCAGCAGCAAATGGCCCTGCAGCACCTGCAGCTGGCGATTAAAGCCGCGAACATGTGCAGCAAAGGCAGGCAGCAGCGGCTCAACAGGCACCGCTAAGCTGCCCCGCTGCTGCA
>NW_013544884.1:0-1583 GCF_000499545.2 Eimeria tenella
AGCCATTCAGCTATGTGGACAATCTCAATACAATCGCATGCTTCCCGGTGCAATTGCGCATTGTGAAAACCAGCCCGAACACGCCTGCAGTGACGCACTGTCTGCTCAATTCATAAAGCACCTCCACGTACCAGGCAAGGATGAAAATCCTAATGCATCATGGCACCTCCAAACACGCAGGCACACTGTTTACATCTGAACACGCGCCATATCGCGGAGTCTGCTACGAATGCACCACAAGCTAAACGCATACTCCAAATGCATCTCTGCGCTGTCGCCTAATGCAGACTAGTGAAACCCAAACAACTCAGCGTCATCCTGCGCCTACCGTCTGCGCTCCCCGATAGATCAGTATACAAACTCGCATGCGCAATAGCGTGAATTCTCTACGCTCCCAACCAAGACCCTTGTATAGCCAGCCATGAGGGCCTATCAAAATAAACCTTCTGCACGACCGAATTTCACTTTGCCTCTGCTCGTCGCTACGAAAAGACTCAAAGCAGATTGGGAGTTTTCACAAGGCCCCCGAAACTGCTCGATATGCGTGAACAACAGTGCCCCCAGCTAGGGCTGGTCCTTCTCCCTGCACGAGTACCACGCGGATCCACACCCGCTAATTCCACCATTCTAACTCCTCTCACTCAGATACGCAAAACCGACTATCCCCCACCTACCGTCTGCGCGGCATGCAAGCAGATCATGCGCATGAAAGCGCAAAAGTGTGTCTCTCAACTTCGTCACCCTCACATTCACCTGCTCACAAGGGACAAGAGCCGATGAGCTAGCCTGAACACTTCGCACAGTGAAAACGTCGTTCTCCTTCAAGTGGGCCAGCCCCACAACAGATGTGAACTCCAGTTCCGCCGATATTGTGCGACATCGCCAACGCCAATGACTGCATCCGTTGGTGCCATCGCGACTCCAAAGGGAAATAAACCGCAAGGAGCCTTCCCATATCCACCGGCACTCTGCACTTGCGAAAAGGATATGCTCGTGCACTTAGATAGCGGCTAAGGTGAAACAGACACGTAGAACGGAGTGTACAACACCCCTTCAGCCCCAAACCGTCAACCAACAGCCAAACAATAAAATGCACGTAACCACTGGACCTACTCGTGACACTCAGACACACCAGCATCCCAAACATGTTCACACCCCAGCGACACTGAAGATCACGGAACTGCAACCCACGGGCTGTGCGTCGCAAACAGACTAAAAGCACGCAGTTGATTTCGATACATTTTCTGTTGTTACGTTGCCAGAGACATTCGCGGTTGCAAAGGTCCCACTGTCGCTGCCGACCTATTCAGCTGTCCGCACACCAGCAAACGCACAAACCAGGTTCTACAGCAACATTGCGCAACTCTTCACCCCAACAATGCGCAGCTACACACTGCAGAGCTCATGTCACAAGCATCTTTTAGGCACGTAAACGCACTGCACAGACTTTACAGTCACAAAAAAGCGGCGAAACTGTGCCACGCGAAGTTTGACAAACACCCCAAATGCACTGGGCAGGGCATCCATGTCTCTCTAGAAACGTTGCCAAAATGCCCACGTTCCAAGCCAAAATGCAGAAACAA
>NW_013544885.1:0-3236 GCF_000499545.2 Eimeria tenella
CCCTCCACTCTCGCTGCTGCTGCTGCTGCTGTTGTTGCTGCTGCTGCTGCTGCTGCAGCACGTCGCCTGCCCAAAAGTCGAAAGGAGCAAGACCCTCAAGCTGGATTTCAAATTAACAAAACTGCTGCAGACCAAAAGTCAGCCTGGTGTGCAGGCTGCAGCAGCGCCTAAAGCAGCCAACCCCGCAGCAGCAGCAGCAGCAGCTGCTGCTGCTGCTGCAGTGCACGCATTGGTGCCTTTGGCGGCACCTGCGAAAAAAGCAGTTGCTCCAGCAGCAGCTGCAGCGATAGCAGCACCGAACCGACTTTGCTGCTGCTGCTGCAGTAGCAGGAGCGCGTGCACCCCTGCAGCGCAGCAGCAGCAGCCTTATTGCTGCGTCTCAGCGCGCGATGCGGCAGCAGTGGCTATGCCCCTAGTCTCTCATTTTGCTGCTGCAGCTGCTGCTGCAGCTGCTGCTGCAGCTGCTGCTGCAGCTGCAGCTGCTGCTTAGGTTTGCTGCTGGCCAGTGCCCTTGCGCAGCACAGCACAAACGCCCTCTGTCCCGAACAAACGCATCTACAAAAGTAAAAAGCAAAAATAGAAATAAAAATGAAACAAAATTGCAAATGAAGACAAACAAATCTCTCCGAACTTTTCAATTTATGAAAAGCAAACGCGCGTTCATTCAGTCCGGTGTACGTACACCTCAACAGCCCGTCGGGTGTACAGACACCCCAGCAGCTAAACTGGGTCTCCAGCAGCAGCGGCGCGGGGTGTACGTACACCTCCGCCCCCCGCCGCAGCCTGCAGCCGCAAGCTGCTGCAGCAGCTGCTGCAACAGCTGTAGCAGCAGCTGGGGCAGCTGCAACGGCAGCAGCAGCTGCAGCAGCAGTGCCCGCTTTCGCCGCGCCCTCATCCTTCATTGAGCCCCACCTTCGCTGTTTAACTAGGAAGCTGGCCAGCTAGCTAGCTAGCTAGCTAGCTGGCTGGCTAGCTGGCTAGCTGGGGTTGCTTGTGGGAGGGTCTGCCCACTAGGTCCTCTGCTGCGGCTTTGGCTAGCTGTTTGTGGCTAGCTGCCCAGCTAGCAGCCTAGCTAGCTGCCTAGCTAGCTGTTTGGCTAGCTGTTTGGCTAGCTGCTTGGCTAGCCGTCGAGCTCCCCGCCTGCGCTGCGGTCCGCGCTGTTTGGCTGGTCTCTTCGCAGTCTACTTAGCTAGCTGCTAGTTATTTAGCTAGCTGTTTAACTAGTTTTTTAGCTAGCTGTCTAACTACCTATTTGGCTAGCTGCGTGGCTAGGTGTTTGGCTAGCTGCTTGGCTAGCTGCAAGCCTAGCTCCTTCTTGTTCTACGTCCCTAGCTATTTGGCTCTTCAGATATATAGTGGCCATGTGGCTAGCTGGCCATGTGGCTAGCTAGCCATGTGGCTAGCTAGCCGCATGGCTAGCTAGGTGTGTGGCTAGCTAGGTGTGTGGTTAGCTAGCCATGTGGCTAGTTAGGTGTGTGGCTAGTTTGCTAGATGTGCAGCTAGCTGACTAGCTAGCCATGCGGCTAGCTAGGTGTGTGAGTAGCTAGCCACGTGGCTAGCTATGTGTGTGGTTAGCTAGCCACGCAGGTAGCTATGTGTGTGGGTAGCTCGCCACGTGTCTAGCTAGATGTGTGGCTAGCTAGCTAGATGTGTGGCTAGCTAGCTAGATGTGTGGCTAGCTAACTAGATGTGTGGCTAGCTGTGTGGGTAGCCGTTGCCTATCTGTTTGTCTGCAGCTAGCTGCGCGTCTTGCCTAGCTGCTGCTGCTGCGTCTGCCCACCCATCTCCCCAGTTAGCTAGCTAGCCAGCTAGCTCCCCAGCTAGCTAGCTAGCTCCCCAGCTAGCTAGCTAGCTCCCCAGCTAGCTAGCTAGCTAGCTAGCTAGCTAGCTAGCTAGCTGGCTAGCTAGCTAGCTAGCTAGCTAGCTAGCTCCCCAGGTAGCCACCTCTCCAGCCAGCTCCCGACCTCCCCTCCTCCCTCCCCACCCATCCACCCACCCATCCATCCAGCTAGCTAGCTAGCTAGCTAGCTAGCTAGCTAGCTAGCTAGCCATCCATCGAGCTAGCCATCCATCGAGCTAGCTAGCCATCCATCGAGCTAGCCAGCCATCCGCCCAGCTAGCTAGCTAGCTGCCCATGCATGCAGCTGGCCGCCAGCGAGCCAGCCACCAGGCAGCTAGCGAGCAGCTAGCGAGCAGCTAGCGAGCAGCTAGCCAGCTAGCGAGCTAGGCAGCTAGGCAGGCAGGAGCGGGGCTCAGAAGTTGCGGATGACGGCGTGGGTGTCCGGCCCGACGCCGATGAAGGCGATGGGAATGCCGAGGAGCTGCTGGACGCGGTGTACGTACAGCTGGGCGTTGGGGGGCAGCTGGTGGAAAGAGCTGCAGCGGGAAATGCTCTGGTGCCAGCCGGGGAGGCGTTCGTACACCGGGCGCACTTGCTGCAGCTGCTGCGCTGCAGCGGGGAAGCTGTGGGGCGGCAGCAGCAGCCCGCTGCTGCTGTCCCTGTAGGCGACGCAGAGCAGCAGGGGATCGATCCCCGACAAAACGTCCAGCTTGTTCAAAAAGAGACAGTCGAAGCCGTTGAGGCGCGCCGCATGCAGCAGCAGCGGGAGGTCGAGCCAGCCGCAGCGGCGGGGGCGGCCCGTGGTCGATCCCAGCTCCCGCCCCACGCGCTGGAGACGATCCCCAACACGATCCCGCAGCTCCGTGGGCATGGGCCCGCGCCCCACACGCGTGCAGTAGGCCTTGGCGACGCCGACGACAGCAGCAAAGCGCGGCGCGAAGCAGCGCAGCGGCAGGCCCAGCCCTGCTGCTGCTGCTGCTGCAGTGGTGCAGCAGGAAGTCACGAAGGGGTACGTCCCCAGGTCCAGGTCCAGCAGCGCAGCATTTGCGCCTTCCAGCAGCAAACGGGCCCCACACAAGACGCCGCCCAGCAGCAGCGCTGCAGTGTCGGCCAGCTGCGGGGCCAGCAGCTGTCTGTACACCCGGTGCTCCGCCAGCTCCGCAGCAAGCGCCACCCCCAGCGGGGCCCCACACTGCTGCTGCAGCGCAGCAGCAACGCCCAGGTAGCTCTCCTCGAACCGATCCCAGCAAAGCAGCTCCCACGCCTGCACGCCGATCCGCGCGGCCTTCGTCGCGTAGCAGGGGCCCACGCCCTTCAGCGTCGTCCCCAGGGGGCCCCCGGGGGGCCCCACCGGGGCCCCCTCGCCGGGGCCCCCCCGGGGGCCCCCGCGGGGGCC
>NW_013544886.1:0-2647 GCF_000499545.2 Eimeria tenella
GCGCCCCCGGCAGGGGGGGCAGCAGCAGCGGCAGCAGCAGCAGCAGCAAACGCCCTCCCGAACGCTTCCTGCGTCTGCTGCAGCGAACGGGACAGCTGCGGGAAGTCCGGAAGATACACTCCCCCAGCAGCAGCAGCAGCAGCAGCAGCAGCAGCAGGGCCTCCCGGTGTACAGACGCCGAAGCGGTGAAAACGCAGCGCAGCAAACAGCAGCATGTCGCTGAGAGAAGGCCCGGAGCCGCTCAGGGACAAAGAGTCACTAGCAGCTGCAGCAGCAGCAACAGCAGCAACAGCAGCAGCAGCAGCAACAGCAGCAGCACAGCAAACACAAACGCAGGGGAAGACGCATAAGGAGGGGGAGACGCAGCAGCGCAGCCGGGAGGAGGGTTTGCGGGCGTGTGGAAACGAGGGCGCGCGCCAGCGCTAGGGTTTAGGGTTTAGGGTTTAGGGTTTGTGGCGGACTGAGGGTGTTTTCGAGGGTTTCGAGGAGGTGGAGAATGCGGAGTTTGTCGAGGCCGGCGAGGGCGGGAGTGAAAGTGAAGAGAACCCAATCAATCCACTGCTGCTCTTTCCAAAAAGGGTTTAGGGTTTGGGGTTTGTCGAGGGTTTGGGGTTTGGCGAGGGTTTGGGGCTTGACGCAGAGGGGAAATGCTGCCGCTGCTGCTCGAGGGTTTGCGCGCAGCAAAAAGTTGCAAATGGGTTTGAGTGCAGCAACTGAGGTGTCTAGACAGCTGAGGGCCGGGCGCTGGTCCGGAAAAAGTGGAAAAGGAACAGAAAATGAAAATTCATTTATTTCTTTTTCTTCTTTTATTTCGAGTTCGTGCAAAAGCGACAAAATGCAAAAAGTCCCGAAGCCCGATCGGTCGCCAAACACCCGCACGCCCCCGCTCCCCGACATCTTCAAACCCTAAACCCTAAACCCTAAACCCTCGCCGAAACCCAAACCCGAAACCCTCAACAGCGAACCCGAAACCCTAAACCCTAAACCCTCGACGCCAGCCAAACAGACCCGACAAACCCTCGATCCACCGAGACAAAACGCAACGAGCAGCGTGGCCAGGAGAAAACACAAAACCCTAAACCCTAAACCCTAGTCCTAAACCCTAAAACCTAAACACGGTTCACGTTTAAACTCTCAAATATTCTCAAATTCAAAACGCTAAACCCTAAACCCTGCAGCCGAAGCCCTGCTCCCTCAACCCCCCATGTGATGGCCCCGTAGCTGCATGCGCAGCCCTCGCAGCGTAAACCCCAAACCCTAAACCCCAAACCCTAAACCCTAAACCCTTACTCCGAAATTTTATCTTGCAAAATAACGCCAATAAAACTCTTTGTCTAGGATTCACTATACAAAATGGGGGATGTAGCTAAAGTTTCAATCGTGCAACCTCTAGGGTTTAGGGCTTGGGGCTCAGGGTTTAGGGTTTAGGGTTTAAGGCATAGAAGTCAATTGTCTAGAACTTGCATGTGACTGAAGACTCATTAACATTATTTTTCTAATCAATAAAATAGTATTAGGGTTTAGGGTTTAGGGTTTAGGGCTAGGGATGCGCGAATCCTCTATGTATGACTGCTCCACAACTCTTATAAAGTAAATACCGAGCAAATGCTGCAGCCACTGCAAACATACTGCTTGTGGAGTCTGCATTTGCACGTTAATTAGGGTTTAGGGTTTAGGGTTTAGGGTTTAGGGTTTAGGGTTTGGCCGTGAAGCCCCGGGCTGCCACTCAAAGCACCACTGGACAAAGAGGTCCGGTGGACCTCCAGTGGTCCACTGGACCTTTACAGTGCCGGAGGGGCCTCTGGGGGCCCCTAAGGAGCCCTTTAGGGGCCCCCAGAGGGCCCTTTCGGGGGCCCCCAGAAGACCCTTTTGGGGGCCCCCAAGAGGGTGTTTTGGGGGCTCCCAAAGGCGGCCTTTAAAGGCCCCCAAAATGGCACTTTGGGGGCCCCAAAAGGCGCTTTTGGGGGCCCCCCAGGGTCCATTAGCGGCCCCTGTCGGGGGTTTCTGCGAAACCCTTGGCAGCCCCAGAGGGGCCCCCCAGAGGCTCCTGAGGGGCCCCTCCGGGGGCCTTGTGGGGAGCCTTAGGGGCCCCACAGGAGTTTTAAGGGGCCCTTTTGGGGTTGTGAGAAATGGGAGGCCCCCAAGGCCTTTAGGGGCTTTCTAGGGGCCCCTCAAGAAGCTCCTTGGCAGAGGCATTTCAGGGGCCCCTCAGGGGCCCCCCAAAGGCCGGCCTCTCAGGGGCCCCCCAAAGGCCGGCCTCTCAGGGGCCCCCCAAAGGCGTTTTATAGACTTCTTGGGGGCCCCCCAAAGGCCTCTTGAAGACTTTTCATGGGGCCCCCCAAAACCCTAAAGAGGCCTTTTAGGGGCCCCCAAAAGCCTCTTAAAGGGGCCCCCAAAGGCCCCTTAAAGGGGCCCCCAAAGGCATTTTAAAGGCATTTTGGGGGCTCCCAGAGGTTTTTTGAGGGCCTCAGCGGCATTCGGGGCCCCTAGGGGCCCTTCTGGGGGCCTCTAGGGGCCCCATTTATGGCAAAGGGGGCCCTTGTGGGTCCCCTTTTGGAGCCCCCTTGGGCCCTCTTTTGGGCCAAAGGGGGCCCCACTGGGGCCCCCTTTGGGGGCCTTTGTGGGGCCCCCTGCAGCCCCTACGCAG
>NW_013544887.1:0-1209 GCF_000499545.2 Eimeria tenella
ACCCCAGGGGGGACCCCGGGGGGGCCCCCAGGGGGGCCCCCGGGGGGGCCTCCAGGGAGGCCCCCTGGGGGCCCCCAATATCAGCGCAGTGCCACTCAGGAGGGGCCCCTAGGGAGCAACCTTTTGTGGGCACAACTAGGGGGTCCCTACGTGAGTCTGCAGGGCCCGGGGGCCCCCCTTTGGGGGCCCCCAGGGGGGCCCTCCGCCACGGCGAACCCCGGTGGGGTGGGGCCCCCAGGGGGCCCCCGAGGGGCCCCCAAAGGGGGGTTGGGGGCCCCTGAGGACTGGGGAAACCCTGAAGAAGAGTGGATTGAGTTTTGGGCAATTAGCAAAAGGAGGTTTTATTTTATTTGGGGCCAAAGGAGTAATCAAATAGTGCCTGGGGCCCCTGCAAAGTCCCTTATAGAAGCTGTAAACCCTAAACCCTCGATAAACCCTAAACCCTAGAAGCCTTCGCCGCGAAGGCAAAGGCCCCCATAAGCCCTAGACCCTCAGCCCTCCATAGATTGCAAACCCTAACTAAACCCTAAACCCTCAATAAGCTCTAAATCCTCAATAAACCCTAAGCCCTTAATAAACCCTAAACCCTAAACTTTCGGGTAGCTGCTAAATCTAGGCAAACTGTAAATCCTGCGCAAGTTATTAACTCCCCATAAACCCTAAACCCTCGACAAACCTCAAACCCTGAAGAAGCACTTCCTGTCTTGAAAAGCCAAGTTCTCACATCTAAATCCTGACTCCAAACCCTAAACCCTCATCGCCAAATCCTAAACCCTCACCGCCAAACCCTAAACCATCACTATCAAACCCTAAACCCTCACCACCGAACCCTACTTCTAGTCCTGCAACATTCGATAAACTCTGCGGAAGTTTCGAGCCAGCCTAAACCCTTCCATCCCCAAAACCTAAACCCTTTCAGTCCCAAACCCTAAACCCTTTCAGCCCCAAACCCTAAGTCATTGCAGCCCCAAATCCTAGACCCTTCCGCCCCAAACCCTAGACGCTTTCGCCCCAAACCGTCTATAGCCTCTGCGGATTCGCTGCTCTTAGGGTTTAGGGTTTAGGGTTTAGGGTTTGCGTCTGTGCAGTTTGACTCTCCGCTCAAGTTCCCCTTTGATGGGCCTGAGGGCCCAGGGGGGCCCCCCTCTTCCCCGCCGAGGCCCCGCGGGGGGCCCCCCAAGCTAAAGAGGGTCCGGGCCCCCCCCCCAG
>NW_013544888.1:0-1029 GCF_000499545.2 Eimeria tenella
GCTAGCGGCGGCTGCCACAGAGTTGCTGCTGCTGCTGCTACTGCAGCATTCGGCGGCAGCAGCGGAGCAGCAGCAGCAGCAAGCTCCCGCAGCAGCAGCGCGAACGAACGCACCGGACGCGTCACGGGCCAGCGCGCCCCGCTGCTGCTGCTGCTGCTGCTGCTCTTCTTACCCCGCTCTATCTTTGCTGCTGCTTCCCGCAGCACCTGCACGTCCCGGCTCTCTATGCACTGCAGCAGCAAACCTGCATGCAGCCCCAAAGCTTGCTGCAGCAGCTGACACACGTCCTCCAGCCGCGACAGACTCTCCAGCACCTTGCTGCTGCTGCTGCTGCTGCTGCTGCGGGACTCGGCCTCCGCGACGGACTGCTGCAGGCGCTCCACTCCTGCTGCTGCTGCTGCTGCTGCTGTCACACGCCACTCCCCGCCCTCCCCGAAGTAGGCCGCGTCAGCAGCAAGCGCCTCCGGCAGCGACTGCAGCGGCTGCTGCTGCTCCTGCTGCTGCTGCTGCTGCTGCGCCATCTGCAGCGTCTCCCGCAGCAGCAACAGCTCCGCCTGCAGCAGCGCGCGAGCAGCAATTTCAGCTGCTGCTGCCGCTGCTGCGAACGGGGACGACGCGCTGCTGAGGGGGAAGTCCAGCGTCGCCGCCACAGCTGCTGCTGCTGCTGCTGCTTCCTCTGCTGCTGCAGCAGCCGCCGCGCTGCCCTCCGGCGCGGCGTTGGCCGCCTCGATGGCAGCAGCAGCAGCAGCAGCAACAGCAGCAGGCTTGGGCCTGGGCAGCTGCCGCTTGCATGCATCCTCAGCAAGCGACAGCAGCGCCTGCAGCGGCCCCTGGAGGCCCCCTGCTGCTGCTGCTGTTGCAGCAAAAGCAGCAATTGCGGCCCCACAGTCTGCTGCTGCGCGCCGCTGCTGCTGCAGCTTGCAGTCGTGCAGCATTGCTTCCAGCTGCTCTGCTGCTGCTCGCAAACCTGGTGCTGCAGCAAGGGTTTTCAGAGTGTCAGCCACTGCTGCTTGCGGCAGGAGGAGGACA
>NW_013544889.1:0-1452 GCF_000499545.2 Eimeria tenella
GCGCAACGTTTGCATGCGGCGAGCTGCAGCAGCTGCTGCAGCTGCTGCAGCTGCTGCAGCTGCTAGGGGCTCTGGGGAACGCGGCTGGGGCTGTTCTCGCCTAGCCAAGGGTTTAGGGTTTAGGGTTTAGGGTTTTGCGCAGGAAGTGGAACAGCCCCTTCGCTTCCAAAGAAAGAGAGCTGCTGGGGCCAATGCCGAGGCATTTGGGGGGCAAGCCCGACGACATATCTCTTGTCGTGGGGGTTGTGAGGTATGGTTTAGGGTTTAGGGTTTAGGGTTTGGGGTTTGGGGGAGGGCGTAGGGTTCGGGGAGAGGGCTTAGGGTACGGGGTGTAGGGTTTGGGGTTTGGCGTGAGGGTTTGGGGTTTTGGTGAGGGTTTGGGGTTTAGGGCTTAGGGTTTGGGTCTGTTGTCTGGAAAGTTGCAAAGGTAAAACACTTTTGAGGGTTTGGGGTTTGGCGCGTTTCAGGGAAAACAAAGAGGGTGGCAGCACACCCGGGACCTCAAACCCTAGACCCTAAACCCTAAACCGTCAGCCACATTTGGAGCGTGTTTCAAGGCTTCGCTGAGGAATTAGGGTTTGTGGTTTAGGGTTTAGGGTTTGGGTGGGAGGGGACTTGGCCGGGGAGCGCTCTGCGCCGCTGCAGACCCTAGAGCCAGCCCCCCAGAGGGCCTCCTCAAACCCTAAACCCTAAACCCTAGGCGTGCTGCTGCAGCAATTCTTTTGCTGCTTTTTCCCCTTCTTCTGTGGAAGCGTCTGCAGCCATGGGTGGGGCCAGCGAGTCCATGTCCTGGTGTACATACACCCCAACTTTCCAGGGTTTAGGGTTTAGGGTTTAGGGTTTAGGGTTACGGCGTCTGCGGCCGCCGGCAGCCCCAGAGCTTTCAGGCCCTCGCGCGTACATCCACCCCAAACTACGAAGTTTTAGGGTTTAGGGTTTAGGGTCTAGGGTTTGCCAGGGCCTGTGGGGCCGCCAGCTCTAGGGTTTAGGGTTTAGGGTTTAGGCTTACCATAAAGCACATGGATTTGATGTGTTGGTTCTGGAGCTTCCACTGCAGCAGCAAATGGCACACCGAGGGTTTAGGGTTTTGAGACCAGGGCCCACTCGTCCTGCGTCGCTAGGGTTTAGGGTTTAGGGTTTAGGGTTTGCGTACGAGGCCCTTCTTATGCTTCTTCTGGCTGCGAATAGAGTGAGCAGCAGTAACAGCGAAGGCCCCTAAAAAGGCCCCTATAGACCCCACCATAAACTGCCTAGGAGGCCCTGCAGCAGCAGCAGCAGCAACAGCAGCAACAGCAACAGCAGCAGCAGCAACAGCAGCGGCAGCAGTATCAGCAGCATCGATGAAGTTCTGCGGAGGATAACACGGCCCTTGCAACGCGGAACGTCCTGCAACAGCAGCAGCAGCAGCAGCAACAGCAGCAGCAGCAACAGCAGCAGCAGCAGCAGCAGCAG
>NW_013544891.1:0-2228 GCF_000499545.2 Eimeria tenella
GCTGGCTAGCCGCTGCTAGCTAGCTCCTAGCTAGCCGTTGCTGGCTAGCTGCTAGCTAGCTGCTGCTAGCTAGCTGTTCAGGGGGCGGGCTACCCAGAGATGTATTCACTGATTTAGATATCTTGCAAGCTAGATGTGTAGCTAGCTAGCGCTGCCCTACCTATCTAGCTAGCTAGCTAGCTAGCTAGCTAGCGAGCGAGCTGTGTAGCTAGCTAGCTAGCTGGCGAGCTGGTGCAGAACATGGCTGTGTCGTGGAGTTGCGTACAGTCTTCTTTTTGTCTCAAGTTTGACACTGTCTTCGACTCGGGCCGTGGAAGAGGATTTAGGCTTTAGGGTTTAGGGTTTAGGGTTTAGGGTTTACGGCAAAGAGTTCCCAGCTCCAGTCAATCAGCTTAGGTGGATTACGCGGAGTGCACTTTTCTCGTAATGCCTGCTACTTAAGTTTTATTTAATTGAGTTATTTGAATCAACAGTATTTGAATTAATTAAAGTTTGAATTGGTTCCCTTTGCTGCAGTGCTTTCTCGCTGCGGGCAGTTCATTCCGGTGTACGTACACCTGGTTCGTGTCGCAGAGGCACTTGGAGTGAATTTTGTCGAAATGGATTAAAATTTAGAGAGAATTTTGAATTAAAATTGAATTCTTTTGGATTTAAAATGAATATTTGGGTTTTTAAAACGCAAACGACGGCTGCAGGGTTCGAACCTGCGCGGGCAGAGCCCATTGGATTTCAAGTCCAACTCCTTAACCACTCGGACAAACCGCCACGCAGGCGGCGCCGCGGCGGGGTGGAAAGTCGCGAAAATTGAAAAAGAGGCCTCAAAATGCAGAATAAAAACGCAAATAGACCATTAAAATGCATTTAAAACCATTTTATTCGTAAATTTCGCATTTATTTGCCCTAGAAAGCCACTTCTGCTCACCCGCCACCACCAGCCGCGCAGTGCGGCCGCAGCAGCCGCTGCTGCAGCTGCCGTCTCACCCGAATTTTCGCAATTTCGCAAAACTCTTATAATCCTTAAGTCCATTTGATGTGCCCAGTCAAGACACAGACCCCTGCTGCAGCTCTGCTGCTGCTGCTGCCGCTGCTGCTGCTGCTGCTGCTGTTGCTGCTTCTGCTTAGTTTTTGGTCGTTGGCCAAACTTGAAGTCTTTTTCCTCAAGATAAAAAGCCCCCAGAAGCTGCAGCGCAGCAGAAAAGAAGCAAAAGAAGAGTTAGAAACACAAAAGAAAGGAAAGAATAAAAGAGAATAAAAGAAAAAGACAAAATAAAAAGAAATAAAAAATAAATTTCAACAGATCCAACTCGAGTAAAACTGCTGCTGAAAAGAATAACTCAAAATGGCAAAGACAGGCGGAGGCACTTCTTGCCTTAAGGCCATTCAGCTCTTCGAAGAAAAAACTGGTAGGTGACCCCACTCGATCCCACTCGATCCCACTTGATCCCACTCGATCCCACTCGATCCCACTCGATCCCACACGATCCCATTCGATCCCAAGTCGATCCCACGTCGATCCCTTGAGTCGATCTCTTGAGTCGATCTCTTGAGTCGATCTCGAGTTGATCCCGCCCGATCCCAGATCAATCTCACTCGATCCCACTGAATCCCAGTAGATCCGAGTCGATCCCAGTCGACCCTACTGAATCCCACTCGATCCCACTCGATCCCACTCGATCCCACTCGATCCCAAGACGATCCCACTCAATCCCAGACCGAACTCACCTGGCCCCACGACGACCCCACTCGATCCCAGTTCGATCGATCCCACTCGATCCCAAGTCGATCCCATTCGATCTCACCCGACCCCAAGACGATCCCGCTCGATCCCACTCGATTCCAGTCGATCCTCAGACGATCCCAATCGATCCCAAGACGATCCCAGTCGATCCCAGACGATCCCAGACGATCCCAGAGCTGTGGGGTGGAGTGTGCAGGCCAAGTTGCTGCTGAAGCCGAAGAGGTGCGGCTAATAGCGCAGCTGCCGCCTCTGGAGAAAATGGATGCAGCTTTGGGCTCTCTTGTGAACTGCAGAAAACTCTCTCTCTCCACAAACGCCATCGAAAAGATCGCCAACCTCGCAAACCTCAGTGAGGGTTTAGGGTTTAGGGTTTAGGGTTTACGGTTTAGGGTTTAGGGTTTTCCGCAGCAGCACTACCATCCCCAGCAGCAGCCGCACCACCACCACCACCTCCAGCACCAGCAGCAGCAGCAGCAGCAGCAGCAGCAGC
>NW_013544892.1:0-1336 GCF_000499545.2 Eimeria tenella
TGTGGCTAGCTGCAGCTAGCCACAGCCAGCTGTAGCTAGCTGTAGTTCGCTGTAGGCATTCGTGGCTAGCTGCGGCTAGCTGCAGCAAGATCTGGCTAGCTGCAGCAGCTAAACACCCCACTCTTTCTATCTCTTTAATACTTTTATCTTCTTTTCAATTACTTGTTTTTAAATGTTTTTCTTTTGATGCTTTTCCTTTCTAAAGCGGCTTCTTTCTTCAGTCTCGAACAGCAGCAAGCTGGCCCTTTAAGCTGCACGCCCACAGCAGCCCCAAGCCCCTGGGGGCCCCTGGGGGCCCCCATGAAGTCTGGGGTCCCCTGGGGGCCCCCACGAAGTCTGGGGGCCCCTGAGGGCCACCCCAGAGTCTGAGGGCCCCTAGGGTCTCCCACGAACTCTGGGGGCCCCTAGGGGCCCCCAGAGTTCGTGTCAAGCAATTTGTAGGGCCCCAAAGGGGCCCTAGAAATTGCTTGTTTGGGGGGCCCCTAGGGGCCCCCAGGGGTTCCTAGTGTGGGGTTTCTAGGGTTTCATTCAAGGGGCCCCTGGGGGCCCCTAGGGGCCCCTTGTGTGGGGTTTCTAGGTTTCGTTTAGGGGGCCCCTGGGGGCCCCTAGGGGCCCCTAGTGGGGGGTTCACAGGGGTTGATTTAGGGGCCCCCTAAAAGGTCTTAAGGGCCCCTAAAAGGGCTACTTCAAGGACCTCTTTAGGGCCCCTTTTGGGGCGTCCTTAGGGGCCCCTCTAGGAGGCCCCCTAGGGGCCCCCTAAGGCTTTGGGATTCCTAAGTGGCTACTGGCTGCTGCTGCTGCTGCTGCTGCTGCTGGGCAAGCAGGGGTCATCGAGGCTCCTTGGGTTGCAAAGCCTATTCTAAGGGCCCCTGAAGCCTCCAGGGCCTCCCAGTACCCACAGAGCCCCAGGGGCTTAGGGGGCCCCTTAAGGGGCCCCTGAAGAGCCCAGGGGCGTCAGGGGCCCCTCAAGGGGCCCCCCAAAGGCCCAGAAGCTATTGGGGGGTCTAGGGGCCCCCCAGGGGCCCCAGGAAGGTCTAGTGGCCCGTGGGGGCCCCTAAGGAGTCTAGGGGCCCTCAGGGGCCCCTAATGAATCTAGGGGCCCCCAGGGGCCACCAAAAGGGGTTCAAAAACCCAGGGGCCCCCCGATGCCTCTAGGGCCCCCAGACAACTTTGGGGGCCCCCCAAAGAAAACCCCCAGTGACTCTGGGGGCCCCTAGGGGCCCCTGGGGGCCCCTAGGGGCCCCTGGGGGCCCCTAGGGGCCCCTGGGCCCTTGGAGGCCCCTGGGGGCCCCTGAGTGTTGTGGGCCTTTGCAGCGAAACGCGAATAAGTGCCTCA
>NW_013544893.1:0-9079 GCF_000499545.2 Eimeria tenella
ATGCCACAATGCCCATGGCCTTCGATATTTCCTTTTTGTGTTTTCCCCAAAAAGGCATTAAGTAGCTGCGGCAGTAGGCCAGGGCCTCGCCCTCAGTGGAAGGCGACAGCAAAGTGAAGAACTGCAGCAGCAGCAGCAGCAGCAGTAGTGGCAGCAGTAGCAGTAGCAGCAGCAGCAGCAGCGAAGGAGATGTGAGATTGGCTTCAGGACGCACCAAATCTGAAGTAAACCAAGCAGTACGAGATTCCAGCAGCAGCGGAAGCAGCAGAAAAGGCAGCAGCAGCAAAGGTAGCAGCAACAAAAGTAGCAGCAGCAAAGACAGAGACCGCAACACTAGCACAGACAAGCACCACTACAGCTCCCCAACGCTGCTGCTGCTGATTTAGCTGCTATTGCTGCTGCTGCTGCTGCTGCTGCTCTTTGTTTCCTTTTATTTTCAAGCCGCCTGGAAAGAAGCGTCTCGAGGCCCTTGCTGCGTAGGGTGTAGGGTCTAGGGATTAGGGTTTGTGGTTTAGAGCTTGTTGAGGGTTTATTACCTTGAGTTTGTGCAGCATGAATTCAAGTCTTTCGTGTTTCTTTCTTGTCTTTTGACTTAAAGAATAAACCCAGCTAAGAGCGGCATCAACTCCCTGCTGCTTCCAGCAGCTGCTGCGGAAGCAGCAGCAGCCGCTTGTCTCTGCCGCTGCTGCTGCTGCGGCTGCGGCGGGCGTTTCGGCGCTCGGCGGCGACAGCTGCAGCAGCAGCTGCTCCTGCTGCTTCTTCTTTTGCTGCTCCTGCTGCAGCGCCTCTGCTTCTGTCGGTGGCAGGGCACCCCACCGCAGCAGCTGCTCTAGCCGAGCCTCTCGCAGCGAGTTCAGCACCTGCAGCAGCAGCAGTAGCAGCAGCAGTAGCAGCAGCAGCACGCGGAAAAAGAGGGCAGGAACAGCAGCAACAGCCACAGCAGCAGCAGCAGCAGCAGCAACAGCGCGAACGCCGAGCCTCCCTACAGGCCAGGAAAAAAAAATGAAGAAAGTAACACTGCCACGCAGCAGCAGCAGCATAAGCAGCAGCAGCAAACGCAGCAGCAGCCGCTGCAAATGCAGCAGCAGCATATGCAGCGGCAGCAAACGCAGCAGCAGCCGCTGTAAATGCAGCAGCATCAAATGGAACAGCAGCGTGGAAGTCTAACATGCAACTGCCCAGCTGCCACGCGCCAAGAAGCAGCAACAGCGCCAAGAAGCAGCAGCAGCACCTCCAGCAGCAAAGCGACTGGCCAGCAGCGGCAAACGCAGCAGTGGCAGCAGCAACAGCAGCAGCAGCTCCTGCACCCACGTAATGCATCCTTTTGTAGGCAGCAACTACTGCGCAGGGCAGCAGCTGTGGTGGGTGGGGCCTGCTGCTGCTGCTGCTGCTGTTGCTGCTGCTGCTGCTGCCTGTGCCACACCGCTCTCCACAGTGGAGACAGAAACAGTATCCGTTCGAGCAACGAGTCTCTACGCTGCTGCTGCTGCTGCTGCTGCTGCTGACAGCCTCTTGAGGGCTTGGCCCCTTGAGGGAATTAGAGAGCCCCGCTCCCGCCTCCTGTGGTGGACACTGTATCTGTTGTTGCTTTTGCTGCTGCTGCCGCTCTTGCTTTAGCTGGTGCTGCTGTTGCTCCTGCTGCTGCTGCTGCTGTTGCTCCTGCTGGTGGTGGTGGTGCTGCTGCTGTACATCCCCAAGGTGCTGCACCACCCGATCTAGATGCTGCAATTTCTTCTTCGGCGGGGGTTCACAATCGTCGCGATCAGGCTCCTCGCGGATCTGCTGCTGCTGCTGCTGCTTCTGCTGCTGCTCCGCCTCCTGCTTCTGCTGCTGCTGCCGCTGCTGCTGCGCTTTGGCAGCAGGCAGCTGCATGGCGAGCTCCTCACTGCACACATCGACGAGCAGCTGACAGAAAATGGTGCAGCAGCAGCAGCAGCACCTCAGTAGCAGAACCAGGAGCAGCAGCAGCAGTGACGTCAGAAGCAGCACAGAAGGCAGCAGCAGCAGCATCCCAACATGATCAACAGAAGCAGCACCAGCAGCAGGGACACCAGGTGCAGCGCAGACGGCAATAACCCTAGTAGTACAGGCAGCAGTAGCAGCTGCAGCAGCAGCAGCAACACTCACCATAAAAGATCGTAGAGAGCGAAGTGGCCCTGATGAAGGAAATGGAGCGCAAGAAGCTTGGCAATGATTAGCTGCGGGCCCCGGACCGCATTGTCCTTTGCTGCTGCTGCTGTTGCTGCTGTTGCTGCTGCTGCTGCTGGGGAACCTTCCTCCTCGCCGTGCTGCTGCTGCCACTGAAGCTGCTCCAGCTGCAGCAGCTGCTGCAGCTCCTGCCTTAGAGCCGCAAGCACCTGCTGCGGTAGGCGGGGGTCGGGGTGACTGTGCTGCTGCTGCAGCAGCTGGGCGAGCTGCTGGCGCCTCTGCTGCAGCAGCTGCTGCTGTTGCTGCTGCTGCCGCTGCTGCTGCTGCTGCTGCGCTGGCTGCGGCTCCGCCGTCTGCGCGAGCAGCGGCGTCAGCTGTTG
The DNA here is from genome assembly GCF_000499545.2 of Eimeria tenella. Taxonomy (NCBI): domain Eukaryota; phylum Apicomplexa; class Conoidasida; order Eucoccidiorida; family Eimeriidae; genus Eimeria; species Eimeria tenella. The sequence continues at coordinate 2,529 of NW_013544893.1, forward strand.
CTGCACTGGAGGCAGGTGAGCAGCGGCAGCCGGCATGTCGTCTGCAAATGCTGCTGCTGCTTTCTTTATCAGCTGCAGCAGCAGCAAAAAGGGAGCTTCTTGGGCTTGGCCAATTGCTTCCTCCAAACCCAAAAGAGATATTTGCGCCCCCAGAGTCGTCATAGCTGTCTGCACAGCTGACTCAGACGCCTTTGCTGCTGCTGCTGTCGCTGCTGCTGCTGCTGCTGCTGCTTCTGACCCTTCCAGCGCTGCAGCTGGCGAGCTATTGGGCTGCTGCTGTTGCTGGCATTCCTTTCCCTGTTGCTGTTGTTGTTGTTGCTGCTGCTGTTGTTGCTGTGGCCGTTGCTCCTGCTGCTGCTCTTGCTGTTGTTGCTGCTCTTGCTGCTGCTGCTGGTCTTCCGGTTGCTGGTTTCGTTGTTGCTGCTGCTGCTGTCGTTGTTTCTGTTCCTGTTGTTGCTGCCGTTGCAGCTGCTGTTCCTGCTGCTGTCCCTTTTGTTGTTCCTGTTGTTGCTCTACAGCGGACGAAGCAGTTACTGTGCCGCTATGACTGCTGCTGCTGCTGCTGCTGTTGCTGCTGCTGCTGCTGCTGCTACCGCTGCTACCGCTGCTAACTCCCTTTGGTGCCCCCTGAGCTGCCTCTAAAATTCTTCTCGTGGCCTTCCAGCACCAACAGCACCAACAGCAGCAGCAGCAGCAGAAGCAACTCAAGAGTGCATATTGCTACGGAATTTGGGAAAGCAGCAGCAGCAACAGCAGCAGCAGCAGCAGTAACAGCAAAATTTGTAGCGACAGTAGCTGCAGCAGCTGCAGCAATTGCAGTATCCCCGACGGGCCCCCAAGCACTCCCACTACAGTGCGTGGAGCAGCAGCCGTGGCTACCAGCAGCCGCATCGAAAGCAGAAGCAGCAGCAGCAGCAGCAACAGCACCAACACGAGCAGCAGCTGCCCAGCACTCACTCTGCAGCGGTCGCCGCGCCCCCGCGGCAGCAGCAGCAGCAGCAGCAGCGGCAGCAGCAGCAGCAGCAGCAGAGCTCTGGTTCTTTTACCTTGAGAGCATCCACCAGCATGTCCAAAGTCCTTTCTAACTTTGCTGTTGCCTTCCGCTGCTTCTTGCAAACCAAACTTGCATCTCTGCTTAATAATTCATAAATGCTGCTGCCCTCAGGGGGGCCCCCCGGGGGCCCCCCGCCTCCCCCCCGGCCCCTGGAGTCGCACATGGCAGCAAAGGAGCGCTTCGACGCTCTGCTGCTGCTGCTGCTGCTGCTTCTCGAGGGAAAGGCGGCGGAGGCGAGGTGGCCTGCTTCCACAGCAGCAGCAGCGGCAGCAGCAAAGGCAGCAGCAGCCACAGACAGAACACAGCAGCGAACGCACCGTCAAAAGCGACGCCGCATGCAGCAGCAACGGCAGCAGCAACCGCCAGCACAGACCAGCAGCAGCTAACTGCAGCAACAAGCAGCTGCAGCAGGCCCCGCCAAGCACTGCAGCGGCAGCAGCAGCAGCAGCAGCAGCAGCAAGGGCAGCATGAGCAGCGGCAGCCAGAGTGACGTCAGCAACAGCCGCAGCGGCAGCAGGACCGATACGCCCAAAACAGCAACATTCGAGAGTTTGCTACTCTACATCAGGCAGTTGCTGCAGCAGCTGCGGCAGCAGCTGCTGCCAGTCCTTCTTCAGCTGCTGCTGCTGCTGCTGTTGCTGCTGCTTCATGCGCTGCAACTGCTACTCCTAAGCCGACAACTGGCACAGTAACTAGGCCAGGTGTCATACCTCTGGGTAAACGGTGGCAGCATCAGTGACGGCAGCAGCAGTGACAGCAGTAGCAGCAGGATTTGCTGCAGCAGCAGCAACAGCAATATTTGCAGCAGCACCAGCAGCAGAACAAGCAGCAACAGACCTGGCCTGTGCATGGCTTGAGGTGCCCCAGAGGGGAGTGGAGGTGAGGGACCTCTCCTGCCGAATTCGCTGCTGATGCTGTTGCTGCTGCTGGCTCTGTTGCTGCTGCTGCTGCCACCGCAGCAGCTGCTGTTGCTGCTGCTGCTGCAGCAGCAAGTGCTGCGGCAAAATTTGTAGCCAGGACCCTACCAGCCTCTTCGGCAGAGGCAATAGTGGACAGTAAACCGGTTCATGCTGCCGCAGCAGCAGTTGTTGCGGGCCCTCAGCCGCAGCAGCACGAGCAGCCGCTGCTGCTGCTGCAGCAGCAGCAGCAGGGCGGCTCGGCACCTCTACTTGTCAGGTGCCGCCGCAGCAGCAGAAGCTCTGGCCGCTACGCAACGGTATTTTGCTGCACCTGATAAACAGCAGCACCATCAGCAGCAGCAGCAACTGCCAATTCAGCAGCGGCAACAGCAGCAGCAGCTGCAACTGCCAATTTAGCAGCAGCAACTGACAATTCAGCAGCAGCAACAGCAGCACAGCAAATAACAGCAGAACACGACAAGGCAGAAGCACGAGACATAGTAGTAGCATAAGCAGCAGTGCAGCAGGAACCCCCAGCCGCAGCCCCAGCCACAGCACCAGTACTACAAGGAGCAGCAGCAAAAGCAGCAGCAGCAGCAGCACTTTCTGCAGCGGGAAACGGAGAACGTGTAGCAGCAGGAGCAGCAGCAGGGTCAGCAAAGAGGAAGTGCAGCGAAAAACACACCCAGTGTCTCCCGCTGCGCTGCTGTTGTTGTTGCTGCTGCTGCTCGTGCTGCTCGTGTCGCTGCTGTTGCTGCTGCTGCTGCTGCTGCTGCTGCTGTTGCTGCTGAAGTGTTGCTGCACTCCCTGGGTCCGAAGCCCAGCGTCTACAGACAAAGGCGGGCAGAGATATGGCGCGGGCCGGAGGCGGCTCCCGCGGGAGGGTTTAGGGTTTAGGGTTTAGGGTTTAGGGTTTAGGGTTTAGGGTTTAGGGTTTCGGGCTTAGGGCTTAGGGTCTACAATGGTGGTCGGCCGCCGAAACGCTGTGAGGGGAGGGACAAGAAGTGACAAAGAAGCTGCGGAAAACCCAATAGAGTGTGCGCTGGTGTTGCTGCTGCTGCTGCTGCCGCTGCTGCTGCTGCTGCTGCTGCTGCGACCGCTGCAGTCTGCAGTCGTCTCTAACGCAGCAGCAAAAGCTTTCAAAACGGATTAACAGACGAGAAAGGGCTCATCTGGAAAAAGCACAGAAAGGAGAACAAACGAGCAGCAATCTGCTGCTGCAGGGCAGCAGCAGGGCGGCCCTGTGGGGTTGGTTGCAGCAGCTGCTGCTGCTGCGGCACCGAGCTGCCGCTGCCAGACGCGCTCTTGTTCTTTTTGGTATTTAATTTGATATTTCTTAGCGTTATTTTGTCAAATATTCCGCTAGTTTGCTGCAGCAAGACGGGAAGGCCTGGGTGCAGCAGCAGCAGCAGCAGCAGCAGCACCATTGGTCCTTCTTACGCCGTGTCTGCTACCTCTGCTGCTTCAGGGGCGCAGCAGCAGCAAAACTGCGCGGAAATCAACAGCTGTCTAGACACCCCAACGCATAAAGACACTCAAACGAGTAGACACAAAACATTAAATATTAAATTCACTCCTGCTGCTGCAGCTGCTTGCTGCTGCTGCAGAGGCTGCTGTCAGTACACCCCGGCCGCCTGGGACCCTGCAGCTCCGCCGCTTAAAAGCTGGCTGCGGATTGCTTGCTGCAGCAGCAGCACAGCAGCAGCAGCGCAGCAGCAGCAACACAGTAGCGGCAACACAGTAGCAGCAGCGGCAGAGCAACAGAAGCAGCGCAGCGCAGCAGCAGCAGCACAGCAGCAGTGCTGCAGCAGCAACTGCCCGAACTAGAGAGCAAAACAGTACTTCCACATACAAACCCTAGGACCTACCTAAACCCTAATTAGTGGTTTCAAACTCTAGACTTGATCTAGAGACTTAAGCTATAGCGCTGCTGACCTAAGCCCTAGGAGTGACCGTAAACCCTAAACCCTACTTCGCGCCACAAACCCTCGATAAACCCTCACGCTGACTCGCCCCAGTGTTTACAAACCCCAACTCTTTACAAACCCTAAACCCTAAACCCTAAACCCTAAAAATAACTCCCTTAAAGGACCCCCCAGAGCCAGAAAGGTAAACCCTAGCTGGAGTCTGTAAACCCTAGGGCTAAACCCTAAACCCTAGCTGGTGTCTCTAAACCCTAGAGATAAACCCTAAACCCTAGCGGGTGCATACAGAAAGCAAAAAACCCCGAGACAAGAGGATGCACAGCTGCGGTCCTGTGCAGCAGCAGCGGCAGCAGCAACAAATAGTTAACAGAAGTTTCCGAATTTCGCAGCAAATTTGGATTATTTCTTTTTCCAAAATTGCCTTTTATATGCTGCAGCCCACACAGCCCGGGCTTCCCTCTCAACTCCCCACTTCCTGCTTCTCCATGCTGCTGCTGCTGCTGCTGCTTCTGCTGCATATCCCTCAGCTGTCTGCTGCTACTCATATTAGACTCTCTGTTCGCTGCTACCGATTTTCATGCCGGGTGTACGTACACCGAGCAGTGTGCACGCCTAATGCAAACAAAGTACCTTCCAATATATATATATAAATACATCTTTATGTACTTACAATATAAATAAACATATTATAATACATACTTATATATATAATTGCATTCATTTCGTAATATATATGCATGTGTGTATCTACACCGCCGCTAATGAACTCTCCAGCAGCAGAGAGCACCAAAGGGAAGCAGCAGCAAAAATCCGCACGGACTTTCGGCAGCATCGAGCAGCAGCAGCGGAGAGGCAAAGGAAGCAGCAGCAAAACCTGGACAGCGAGCAGTCAGCAACAGCAGAAAGCAGGTGCAAAACTTAAGACAGGTCTTAGCAGCAGAGAGCAGCAGCAGTGAAGGAAAGCAGCAGAAGACAGAACACAGCAGCAGCTGACTTGGGGAGATCTGTTGGCGCCGAAGCGCCCCAAAAATAGGCCTAAGATGCATTTCGATGCGGCAGACACACGGCAATCTTTAGTAAAAGGCGAAAGATTGGTACGTAATGTGCCTGCCGCTGCACCGCGTTGCTGCTGCTGCTGCTGCTGCTGCACCCCAACGCGCGCCGAACGGCAAATGGGAATTCCGAAGCAGCAACTTCGCCTGCGAATTCCCCAAAAGTCCGACAAATAAATGCAAAATATCAATTTAATTCCTTTTGTTTTCCTTTTATTTCCCAGTTCAAATTTTTCGCGCCGAAAAACACAAAGTTCAACTCAAGATGCCCACCCAGCAGCCACCGACGCCCCGAATCTCAGGTGTCTGTACACCCCACGCCACTCCGCGACACCCCGACGCCTCACTTTTATTATTCTGCACTTTTTGGGATTCTGCTGTTTTGCCATTTGCGCATTTGTGCCTCTTTTTCCTTCAAAAAAGCAGATTCAACTCGCCTTTGGCCCGGAATTGAACAGTAATGTTCACTTTATCGCTGTGTCTTTGAAATAATTTCTTTGAATGGACTTTTAGGATGAATCGAAATCAACACAAGCTGCTTTCGCCGCATCTTTCCAGTTCAGATTTCTGTTACAGATGAACAGCATCGCCGACGGATCTTCCTTCACTTCGAGTCCTTAACAGCGACACTTCACCGCTTACTTGTAGATTAAAAAGCCATTTATTTTTATTCTTTTAAGCCTCTTTTTTTGCTGCTACTGGCATCCTAGAAACCCAGATCGCCCGCATGCAGTACTTGCAACACTACTTACTGGTCACTAGAGAGCACGGGGCTCGAGGCCCCGTTCTCGGCTGCAGCGATGCGCCAATGGGGCCTTCTCCCGGCCAAGTTTAAATCATTTTTGAATTTAACTTTATTTTTTCCTTAAAGAGGAGAAACGGGGGCACATGTCGCTCCCTCTGGCGGCGCTCGCAAGGGCGGGGGGGCCCTCCAAGTGGCTGTCGCTGGCACCCGTTTGCTGCAGTTCAGCTTCGGCCGGACTTCCCCGCTTGCGGCCCCACTCCCCTCTCTTGCAGCAGCCTCTGGCACCTCATCTGGGGCCCCCCAAGGGCCTCTTGAGCTGCACTGAGGGCCCCCCGGCTGGTCCTTCGTTGCTGCAGCAGCAGCAGTTCCCAGGAAGCCCGGGGGGCCCCCTTCGTGAAGAGCCCGCGGGCCTTTCTGGCTGTGGCCCTCCCAGGGGCCCCTCCCCCAGGCCCTACTCTTGGCTGCAGCCGGCAGTGGGTACAGGGGGGCCCCCCTTGGGCCTGACCTTCGCCCCTGGGCTGCTGCCGATCTGCTGGGGCCCCCCGGGGGGGCCCCCTGCAAGGGCCCCCCACCGGATCGAGCAGGGGCCCCCAGCCCAGGGGCCCCCCGAGGGCCCAGGGGGGGCCCCCCTCCTCTTTCGCTGGAGGCCCCGGAAGAGTTACAAGCAGCGCTCTATGGGGCTTCCTTCAACGAAGAGCCGCAGGCGCTGGGCAGCCCAGCGGCGCTGAATAAATTAAACTAAAACTTTATTTAAAAGGGGGCCCCCTGGCCCCTCTGGCCCTTCTCTTTAGGATACTGAAGCCGGGCTTTGGGGCCCAAGGGGCCCCCACAAAGGGATTTGGCTGTTTGGGGGCCCCCAACAAGGGGGCCCCCAAA
>NW_013544894.1:0-2209 GCF_000499545.2 Eimeria tenella
TGCTGCTGCTGCTGCTGCTGCTGCTGCTGGCCGTGCGTTGCCGGCCTGCGTCTGGCGCCTCTTCGGGGGAGGCCCTTCGCTGTCTGGAGCTTTGCTTTGCTTCCTGTCTGCTTTGCCCTCACGCTGCTGCTGCTGCTGCTCCTCTTGCCCCTGCTGCTGCTGCTGCTGCTGCTGCTGCTTATTGCTGCGAGACCTGGCCTTGTGCAGGTATATTAAGTTGCCTCTAAACGGCAGCCGCTCCGTCGCCCGCTCAAATGCTGCCAGCTGCTCCTTGCTTTCAAAGTCCCTAAGCAGCAGCAGCAAAAGCGTGCAGCCAGCAGCAGCAGCAGCAGATGAGCTCAGGGTAGCAGCAGCAGCAGCAGCGGAGGCATGACGCAGAGCGGCAGCAGCAACAGAAGCAGCAGCACCGGCGCCAGGCGCACAGCCGCAGCAGTAGCAGCAAATCACGACTCTACACAGAAGGCCTCTTGGCCTCAGCTAAAAGCAGCAGCAACAGCAGCAGCAAAAGCAGCAGCAGCAGCAAAAGCAGCAGCAGCAATATGCCCACATGAAGCCCCAAGCTGCTGGGGGGACTTTGTCCAGCGCCACAAAGGGCAGATTGTTCTCGCGCTGCAGCAGCACAGCCAAAAAAGGAGGGTATCCAGGAACTGCTGCAGCAGCAGCAGCAACAGCAGCAGCAGCAGCAGCAAGAGAAGGCTCACCATCCATTTTTCGATGACTTCCGCCTTGTTGCGCTTCCAGCTCTTGCAGGCCGCGTATCTCCTAAGCAGCCCTTTTGCTGCTGCAGCTGCTGCAGCAGCTGGTGCTGCTGCTGCAGCTGGTGCTGCTGCTGCAGCTGGCGCTGCTGCTGCAGCTGGCTCGGCTGCTGTGTCCGACGCTGTAGGGGCAGCGTCTTGATTCTCTGTGTCTGCTGCTGCTGCTGCTGCTGCACTTGTTGAGGCGCTTGATGTGTTGCAGTTTGCTGCTGCAGGGACGCCAACTGCAGCACCACCATCTGCTGCTGCTGCTGCTGCAGGCGCCGCTGGGGTCCTTGAGCTCGTCATGGCTCGAGGCTGCAGTGCTGCAGATACGGAAGGCCGGAGTAGCAGCAGCTGCTGCAGTTGCTGCTGCTGGTGCTGCTGCTGCGGCGTCGTTGGCAGCAAGAAGCAGCTGGTGTAGGCGCAGCTAACAGATGCTAAGGGCAGCAGCAGCAGGAAAGGCTTCTGCATGCGCTGGTTGCTGCGGCGAGCCGCAACTAGGCCGGTCGATTTGCTGCTGCAGCCGCTGCAGCAAGATCTGGAGGGCAACCTCAGCAGCAGCAGCACAAATACAGAGGAGCAGCAGCCAGAAACCTGTTTTATTAATCCTTTTATTTCGCTGATCCGAGCATTAGCACAAAGTTAGTGAAGGCCTTTATGCTCTCGATAACCGCTGCTGCTGCTGCTGCTGCTGCTGCTGCCGGCGCATGCAGCCGCTGCTGCTGCAGCTGGAGCAGCAGCCAGTGCTCTCACTGCAGCGTGGAAGGGCAGCAGCGCAGCAGCAGCCTCTCAAAGGCTAAAGAATTTGAGATATTTGATGCTGGAGATCGAGGTGTAAGTACACCTCGTTGTCTTATCTAGAGGGCCGCTGCTGCTGCTGCAGCTCGAGAACACCACCGACCCCACCGAAGATCCTGCAGCAGCAGCAGCAGCAGAGCAGCAGTTCTTGCCTGCTCCCGATCAACAAAACATTCAAATTCCGTGTGTACACTTAACGAAGAAGCAGCAGCAGCTGCAGCCTTTGTTGTTGCTGCTGCTGCTGCTACAGAAGGCGCGGGGGATGCCAGACGGAGCTGTCTCGAATCTTCCCGCAGCAGGCCAGCAGCACCTTCTGCTGCTCCTTTGCTGCTGCTCCCGCTGCAAATTGTTTTATTGACATTTTCGCTAAAGAGATCCTGTAACAGCGGCAGCAGCAGTAGCAGCAGCAACAGCAGCAGCACCAGCAGACACTGCAATCGAGTTACGCACGGCGGCGTCGCAAGAGCAGCTGCTGCGCCTACAACGCGAGACACTTTAGCCGAGGCCCTGCTGCAGTGTTTGCTGCTTTTTCAGCAGCAGCAGCAGCAGCAGCAACAGCAGCAATGCCGCCCGCATGAGGCCCAGCTGCGTTGCCGCTGCACCGCTTCACTGCAGCAGCAGCACAGCCTCTGGCAGCAGCTGCTGCTGCTGCCGACTCAATACAGAGGTTGGGG
>NW_013544895.1:0-1708 GCF_000499545.2 Eimeria tenella
CAGCAGCAGCAGCGGCAGCAGCAGCAGCAGCAGCTTCATTGCTGGCGGAATGAGGAGTACCCGCAGCTGCAACACTCCAAGCAGCAGCAGCAACAACAATGGCCATGGCAGCAGCAGCAGTGACTATAACGCCCATGGCAGCAGCAGCAGCAGCAGCAGCAGCAGCAGCAGCAGCACTAGCAGAAGCAGCGGCTACAAAGTGGAGGACTCAGCAGACGCTTTTCCAGCCCTCCAGGCCCCCAACGGGCGACGTGGCACTCCACAGCAGCAGCAGCAACAGCAGCAGCAGCAGCAGCAGCAGCGCAAGCCTCTTACACTTGTGGACATCCGCGCAAAAGCCAACAAGAACAGCAGCAGCAGCAGCAGCAGCAGCAGCACAGGTGTGGATCCCTGCCCCGACCCGCGGCAGCATCAGCATCAGCATCAGTAACAGCAGCAGCAGCAGCAGCAGCAGCAGCAGTTTGTATGTGTGTCTTTGCTGCAGTGTCCTGCCCCCAGTGCACTTACGGCAACGACCGCTCCCGCAGAAAATGTCAACTTTGTGACTTCCCTTTGATTTAAATAATTTCGCAATGAGGCCCTTTAGGGGCCCCCAGGGGGCCCCCAGGGGCCCCCCTGGGGGCCCCTGGCGCTCTTGGGGTCCCCTAGGGGCCCCCAAGAGGGCCTCTAGGGGCCCTTGAAGAGGCCCCCACTTGGGGTCCCCTGGGGGCCCCCTAGGGGCCCCCTGAAGGGCCTTAGGTGCGCAGGGCGCCCCTAAGAGGCCCCCCTTGGGGGACCCCAGAGGGCCCCAAGAGGGTCTTAGTGGGGCCCTTTGAAGTCCCTCTTGGGGGCCCCCCTGGGCTCTACGAGGGGCCCCCTTGGGGGGACCCTGGGCCCCCAAGAGGGTCCCCCTTGGGGGCCCCCTGGGGCCCCTCAGGTGGCGAGACTTCTGCAAGGCAGGTGCATGACGAAAGCCCTAGAAGGGGCCCCCTGAAGGGCCCCTAGAGGGGCCCCTAGAAGGCCCTTTTGGGGGCCCCAATAGGGTACTAAAGCTCGATTCGAGGCCCCTTGGATGGCCAATGGGGGCCTCTTAAGAGGCCCTAAAACTTTTATGGGGGCCCATCAAGGGGCCCCTCAGGGGGCCCCTCAAGAACGCACAATTTCCCTCTTAAGGGGCCCCTAAAGCCCATTTGGGGGTCCCTGTGGCCCTTGGGGGCCCCCTAGGTGTACCCCACTTTCTTGAAGCGGGCCCCATAGGGGGGCCCTGGGGGCCCCTGAAGGGGCCCCTGAGGGCCCCTGAGTGGGTCCCTGGGGACTCCTGAGGGGCCCCCTGAGGGCCCCTCAGGGGGCCCCTGAGGGGCCCCCCTGAGGGGGCCCTGCGGGCCCTTTTGGGGGCCTCTGTGTGGGCCCCCGGGTGGGGGCCCCCTCTGCTGCAGCAAAGAAGCCCCAGGGCAGTGTTGCTGCGCTAGGGGCCCCCTCGGGGGGCCCCCAAGATGGCTGGGGGCCCCCCCAGGGGAGGCCCCTGGGGGCTAGTTCTTTAGGTGCTGGTGGCAGCAGCACCAATACGCACTGTGCAATAGTAGCAGCAGCAGCAGCGTCAGCTGCTGCTGCACACGTTTTTATGGGTATTCCCTGCCCTCTACTGGGGGGAAGGGGAGTTGCACGCAGCAGCAGCAGCAGCAGCAGCAGCTGTGGCTGCTGCTGCTGCAGCAGCGGCAGCTGCAGCGGC
>NW_013544896.1:0-1013 GCF_000499545.2 Eimeria tenella
TGCAGGGCGCCTCGAGCCCCACCCCCAGCAGCAGCAGCAGCAGCAGCAGCAGCAGCAGCAGAGGCACCCCCAAAACTGGCGGCCAGTGGCTCACTGTGCCCCTCCACCCAGTTACTCTCCCCACCCCCTGGGACACAGGGAAGCAGCAGCTGCTGCTGCACAGCAAAAAGATCTCAGCTGAGGCCCGGCGCCTGCAAGTAAGCCCGCCTCGCCAGCTAGCTAGCTAGCTAGATAGCCAGCTAGCTAGCTAGCTCGCTAGCTGGCTAGCTGTTAGCTGGCTTGCAGACTAGCTAGGTAGCTGCTAGATTCGCTAGATAGCTGGCTAGCTGGCAGCTGGCTAGCTGGCTTGAAGCCTTGATAGCTAGCTAGTTAGCTAGCTAGCTAGCTAGCTGACTAGGTGGCTGACTAGGTAGCTAGCTGACTAGCTAGCTAGCCGCGCAGCCGTCATCGTAGGGTCCAGCGCAGCATCTGCAAGAAGCTGGCTAGCTAGCCCCGTGGCTAGCTAGCTAGCTGGCTGGCCAGTCAAGAGGCTGTGTAAAGGCGGAGGCCTTTCGCCGCAGAGCAAGCAAGCAAGCTAGCTAGCTAGCTAGCTTGCTTGCTTGCTTGCTAGCTAGCTAGCTAGCCAGCTAGCTAGCTAGCTAGCTCGGTGGCAGGCTAGCCGTGGAGCCCTTGTAGCCTATAGACAGCCAAAGAGCTAGTAGTTTGACCCGCCCACCAGGATAGCTAGCCAGCTGGCTAAGTGGCTAGCCAGCTAGCTGGCTAGCTAGCAATCAGCTACCGCAGCTAGCTAGCCAACCAGCCTCCTATCTCTCTATTTTTCTACGAAGCTAGCTAGCCAGCCTTCGATATATATATATCTATCTATATGCCTAGCTAGCCAGCTAGCCAGCTAGCCAGCCAGCTATCTACCTATCCATCTACCCAGCTAGCTAGCTAGCCAGCTAGCCAGCTAGCCAGCCACAACTGCCAGCTACTGGGAGAGGCCTAAGCTGTGGCTTGCTGCTGCAGGCAGA
>NW_013544897.1:0-1093 GCF_000499545.2 Eimeria tenella
CAGCAGCAGCAGCACCTGCAGCAGCAGCAGCGCCTCCAGGCGCTGCTGCAGCCCCTAAAACCCACCAGGGCCCCCGGACCCGCAGCCCCACACAAACCCAAAGACAGCAGACACGTGGCCAACAGAGTCCTTGCAGCAGACACCAACGCAAATCCCCACTAATGCAGCAGCAGCAGCAGCAGCAGCAGCAGCAGCAGCAGCAGAAATTTTAACAGGAGCCTTTGCTGAGGGCCGCAGCAGGCACTCTCAAGAGGCAGCCCTTTTAACTCATTTTGAATTTTGCGTTTGCTGCCCGAGGCTGAGGTGTACGTACACCTCAGCGGCCTGCGCGGCTTCAGGCAAATCCACGAAAAGAAAACCTCCCAGGCTTTGCCCCTAAACCCTAAACCCTAAACCCTAAACCCTAACGTATTTGCGCTCTTCTGCCTCCGAGGTCCTTTAGTCTCGTAGAATAGCAAATGTAGGGGTATATTATAAAGGGTACTTTTACATTTAATTTTTATTTTTAATTTATTTAATATATTTTATTGTTTAGTATATTTTATTATTTAATATATTTATTTTATTTGTTAGATTGCATTAGAATTGCTGCAGCGAGAGTTATTTAGGCATTCTGCTGCAGCAAGACCTGCATTCTGCAGCAAATGGATTTATGTCGAAAAGTAGAAATTAAAATAAATGCAATTTAATCTTTTTTTAATTAATTGCACTTTTCTCTCTTGAAAAGAAAGTCCAAAAGAAAAAACAGAAAAGAATTTGGTGCTGCTGCTGCTGCGCGCGCGCTGGGGTGTATAGGCAGCTTAGGGTGTATGCGCACCTCTTTGGGGTGTACGTACACCTCGTGGCAGCGACGCAGCTTTCTACTCCAAAGACCAAATTAATCAAAACTATTTATTTCCATTTCCTCAAAAGAGCAGCCGCAGCTCAAGCAGCCCTGAAGGTTTAGGGTTTAGGGTTTAGGGTTTAGGGTTTGGGGCTGAGCTCTCATGCAACGACGCGCCGCAGACACCAAAGGTGGGCCTATTGTAGCCCTGTTGCCCACAGCTAGCCACAGCTAGCCACAGCTAGCTGCAGCTAGCTGCAGCTAGCTGCC
>NW_013544898.1:0-1057 GCF_000499545.2 Eimeria tenella
TTTGCCCCCAGCGGCGGCAGCCCCCGCCACGACTTGTTTCTTTCTTCTTGCGTCTCAGTGCGAAATGACACAGAGCTCTCGCTGGCCGTGCTGCCCACAGTGCCGGGCCCCACAGACGAAAGGACTTCTGTCTTTGCTGCTTTTCGCAAGAAGTTCGCAGTGCAGCCTTCGAAGCCCCCCACGGCCTCCATGCCCCCGTTTGTGCGGGTGCTGGAGGCTCTGAAGCACCAAGACCGCAAAAGCAAAAAAAGACAGACTCAGGACCTTCACCAGCAGCAGCAGCAGCTCCGCACTTTCCCCCCAGTCCTCAAGCTCCCCGCCATGGAGCACTACATTGTTGAAGACCCCACCAGCACGGACATTGGGCGCAAGTTTTCTATGGTGGCGGACTGCCCCTCTTCCGACAGCGACGCAGCAGCAGCAGCAGCAGTCGGCAGTGCAGCAGCAGGAGCTGCTGGTGCCTCTGTGGCCTCAGCAGCAGCCCCCTTCCCCAGCGCCACCTCCTCTCAGGCCCAGGGCCGCGTCAAGTTTGCTGTCGAGGGCCTCATGGAGCAGCACCACCAGCAGCTGCAGCAAATGCTGCGCCGGCCCAGCCGCAGAGTCAGCGGCTCGACGCAGCCCGAAGAACAAGACTCCGAGAGTTTGCTGCGGCTGCAGGAGCTGCCGCTTGCTGCAGAGCAGCAGCCCGCAGCAGCAGCAGCTGGCGGGGTCACCCCGAGAGAGGGGGAGCCCCCCACAGACCCGCACTCTTTCAGCGAAGCTTCCCAGGGTTTGGGAGAGGACAGGGGGGGCCCAGGCGCTGCAGCAGCCCCACAAGAGGGGGGGCCCTTGGGGGACCCCCTGAAGTCGCCCCGCGAAACCGAGGGCCTCCTGAGGCCCCACAAAGAACCCCGAAGGAGCCACAGAAGAAGCCGCGAAAGGCGAGACCGCCGCAGCACCCTCGCGGGCAGGGCCCCAGGCCACAAGCAGCAAGAACGCGTGCAAGAGAAAGTGCCTTTGGCCCTGGGCATAGACTATTTGGTCTTAGACCGCAGCGACCGCCAGCTGCTGCCGCTGC
>NW_013544899.1:0-1490 GCF_000499545.2 Eimeria tenella
CGCTGCAGCAGCTGCTGCAGCAGCCGCTGCAGCAGCTGCTGCAGCAGCAGAAGTGTTGCTGCTGCAGCGAATTCGCCGCAGGAGCGAATTGCTTGCTGCTGCGGCGAAAGTGCTGTTAAGATGGCATGGTCGCTCTGGGGAAGCTGCAGCGGTAGCTGCAACAGCAGCAGCAACAGCTACAGCAGCAGCAGCATTGTTGCTGGTGTAAATAGCCCGCTGCTGCAGCAAAGTTGCTGCTACAGCTGCTGCTGCTAAAGAGCTACCGCTGCAGCTCCTGCTACCGCGTTTCTCGTGGTTTTGGTGCTGCTGTTGCTGCGCTTTGAGCGCCCTTTGGCGCCTCTGCACATGTGTGTGTTGTCCGCTGCTGCTGCCGCTGCTGCTGCTGCTGCTGCAATACTAATTCTGTGCTGCTTGCTTGCCTCCAGGTGCTGCCGGCGCTGCCTGCCCCTGTTGCGGGGCGAATGGGTTACCGCAACAAGTGCGAGTTTACTGTGGGCGTAGCCCGCAGGCAGCAGCAGCAGGAACAGCAGCAGCAGCAGCAGCAGCAGCAGCAGCAGGAAGAGGAACAGGAGAGCCCGTGCGTGGGGTTTGTGTGCGGGGTGCAGCGGCTGCAGCCGCAAGTGGCGCCGCCCTCTGGTTTGCTGCTGCTGAACCACGGCATGCAGGAAGCAGCGCATGCAATGGAGGTGCGTCTAGGGTTTAGGGTTTAGGGTTTAGGGTTTAGGGTTTAGGGTTTAGCTACGGTTTAGACTGGCGCTGCGCTGCGCTGCTGCAGCAACTCCTCAGGCAATCTCCCTTTCCCGTGTACAACCGGCGAACTCACAAAGGTAAGTGTTCGTTTCCGCTTTTATTTATTTTGTTTTTAATTATTTATTTTAATTTATTTATTTTAATTTATTTATTTCCAATTTATTTCTTTTTTTGATTCTTTTAATCTTTCTTTTTCACTTTTTTGTGCATTTCCCCTTCTTGTGTCACTTTGTTCATTCTCGCCGTTTGTTCCATTTGCTGTTTCTCTTTGTTCCCGTTAAAAATATCTTCTGTGATGCTGCCGCGCTGCTAATCTGCTGCTGCTGCTGTTGCTGCTGCTGCTGCTGCGTTTGCTGCTCAGGCACCTGGCGGCTGCTGATGGTGCGCACGTCGGCCTGGGCGGAGTCGATGATGTTGGTGGTGCAGATAAACCCTTTTCAGCAGCAACAGCAGCAGCAGCAGGACCAGCAGCAGCAGCAGCAGCAGGACCAGCAGCAGCAACAACAGCAGCAGCAGCAGGACCAGCAGCAACAGCAGCAGCAGCAGCAGCAGCGGGAGGCTGCTGAAAATCGCAAGGCCTTGATTCAAAGTGTTGTTGATGCCTTTGCTGGGCGGACTTTCGGGATGTACAAAGTCACTTCTATCTTCCTGCAAGAAGTGCGCTGCTGCTGCTGCAGTTGCTGCTGCTATTTCTGCTGCTGCTGCTCCTGGTTCAGCTGCTACGGCTGGGGAGGTGGTAT
>NW_013544900.1:0-2186 GCF_000499545.2 Eimeria tenella
ACAGCAGCAGCAGCAGCAGCAGCAGCTGCTGCTGCTGCAGGCTTCCTGCCGCCGGGTTTCGGGCGCAGCAACAGCAGCGGCAGCCCAGCAGCAGCAGCAGCAGCAGATCGCCTGGTGGAGCTGCTGCCGCTGCCGCCTCCAGGGCTGTGCCGACCGATAGGAAACCCGGCAGCAGCAGCCCCAGCAGCTGCCGCAGCAGCAGCAGCAGCAGCAAGGGACAGCAGCAGCAGGGGCAGCACAGCGCATCCCCTGCGGTCCCTGTGGGGCCCCAACGACTTGCCGCCGATGCGTTTCTGCGTGGGGGCCTCAGACGAAGAAGACACACCCTAGTGTTTCAAGCAGCAGCAGCAACAGCAGCAGCAGCAGCAGCAGATGCTGCTGCTGCTGCTGCTGCTGCTGCATGCTGCGAGCAGCGAAGGGCGCCGTCGGGCTGGGTGTAATTTTGGCTCTAAGAGATGTTTAATGCATAGTTTGGGGGGCTCTGCGTGCGTGTGCATGCAGCAAAACAAAATAAAAAGTAAAATTAAAACTAAAATTAAAAATGAAATTGAAAATAAAATTAAAAAGCAAAAAGAAATGGACTTTATTTTCTTATTTGCTGCTGCGGGTAAAAACGAAGAAAGACACCTCGCGCTGCAGCCGGTGGCTCCGGAGCGAGGGAAGGGAAATGAGAAAATGAATGGATAAAAGTGGAAATTAAATTTAAAAATGGAAATTAAATTTAAAATAATTCCCAAAAATGTTATTTATTTGAATTTGCGTTCGCAACAAGCACGGAAACCCGGGGGAGCAGCAGCAGCAGCAGCAGCAGGGTCACCTCGAGCCACGCGAGGGGCCTTCCCCTCGGGCGAAGTGGGGGGGTCTTTGGGGTCTTTTTGGGGTCTTTTTCTTTTGCAAAAAGAGATTTAAATGTTTTTTAAACCTTTTTAGAGACTCCGGAGGAAGCCGCAGCGTGGGGGTCCCCTTGGGGGGCCCCTGATGGGGGCCCCGCGCGAAGCTGCAGATGCAGGGGCTCCGGGGGCCCCCGGGGGCCCCAGGGGGCCCCCGGGACCCAGGGGGCCTCCAGGGGGCTCCCAAGGGCCCCGCGTCTCTGCGGGCTTTGAAATTTGTTTTCGGGGCGTTTGGGATGTCGGTTAGTTTCTAGAGTTGCTGAGGTGTACGTACACCGCAGAGAAGCCCGAGGGTTTGCGTGTCGTGTCTTGTCTTTGGCAGCAACAGCAGCAGCCCCCAAAAGACAGCTTTCCACAGGGGCCCCCACAGCCAAGGGGGCCCCCAAAACACCATGAGGGGCCCCCGGAAGAATCTGCAGGCAGAGCTGGGCCTGGGTGTTTGCGGGTTCGCGGGGTGTACGTACACCTGGCGGGCGCGGCGCCGTTTCAAGCGGAAGCCAAGGGTTGCGGAGCTCCTTACAACAATTCTTTATTAAAGTCCCAAAAGATAGTTCAAATATTCCATTTTATTTCCATTAGTTCCTCCATTGTCCGAAATTGCGGCTGCTGCAGCGCAGCTGCTTCTGGCGTTTTCGAGTGTACGTACACCGCAGCGCCTTCCACGGCTTTCGGGTGTACGTACACCCGACGCCCCGCGCCAGCAGCAAGGACGGGAACACTTCGCTTGCTTCTTTATCCTCCTTTTTAGGGTTTATTTGTCCCTAAAAGGGGCAAAAACCCTTTTTTCTTCTCACTACTTAATTCTCTTTTTGCTGCACTCAAAGGGCACTATGGCTGCTGTCAAGAAAAGCCCTAAAAAGGAAAAGGGTCCCCAGGGGGCCCCCCAAATGCCCTCCTACTTCAGGACCAGCGAGACATACTACCTCGACCCGGACACCAAGAGTCCGTCTAGGGTTTAGGATTTAGGGTTTAGGGTTTAGGGTTTGGGGCTTCGAGCTAGGGCTACATGGTTAGTGGGCGTGCGGCATTCTGGCGGCCAATGAATAGAGGCAACCGCAGGGAAAACCCTCAGTCTAGGGTGTGAATAGGGTTTAGGGTGTAGCTAGGGTTTAGGGTTTAGGGTTTAGGGTTTAAGTATGTGCTGCGCAGCCCGCGTTTGGTACTTGATGGAAGCAACAAAAAAAAGCACCAGCAAGGGGCTCCTGTCTTACAGAAGCGCCGCAGCATCTTCTAGGGGACCCTCAAGTGGGCCCCGGGGGGCCCCCCCTGGGGGCCCCCCGGGAGCCCCCCCGGGGG
>NW_013544901.1:0-1771 GCF_000499545.2 Eimeria tenella
GCTGCTGCTGCTGCTGCTGCTGCTGTTGCTGCTGCTGCTGCTGTTGCTGCTGCTGCTGCTAGCTGGTGGAGCAGCGAACAGGAAAAAAAGATGAAGCACCAAAGAAGGAATAGGCAGACACTCAAATCATCTTGGGCTGAAGAAGCTGCAACTAAGCGCAAAACTGCAGCAGCAAAAGCAGAGAAACAGCTGCTGCTGCTGCTGCTGCTGCTACTGCACATTCAGTTCGGAATCTCCCGGCACGCAGCAGCGCCGCTGCAGCACTCAGCAAGCCATTATTTGCTGCAGCAAAAGATACGCGAAAGAGGTGCGGGTGTGGAGCGCCGCAGAGACAGCAGCAGCAGCAGCAGCAGATCGAGTGTGGCTTCTGTACGTCGAGTGCAGCGGAAGAGGTGGCAGCGGATGCAGCGCGAGGCAGCTCCTCGGGAAAGACCTGGATGTGTGAATGAAAAGAATAGAAAGAAACTAAAGATTTAAAAAGGAAAAAATAAGGGGTAAGACGGAAGGGGAGGACTTGAGCGGCATCGCAGAAGCGGGGCTTGGGGCCCGGAGGATTCTGCTGCTCGTTGGCTGCGGCGGGCGATCTTCGGTCTTCCGCGGGTTAGATCGCAGCACACACGAGTGAATTGGAATAAAAATTGAATTTCGAAAAGAATTGGAAAGTTGAAATTCAGAGAAGTGGCATTGATAGATGCGAAGTCGAGCGGGATCCTGCGACTCGCGCTGCGGTGTCTGTCCACCTTTTCCTGTTCGGCCCCACACGAGCACTCGGGCTTTCTGGACTTCATTTTTAAGTTTGTCTGTTTATTTTTCGCTGGGAGTGTGTGGCTTTAGTTCGCGAAGTGGAATTGATTTGTCATTTCCTCCTTCGAGTTTCAATTCTTCGCGGATTCCCCGGAGCTTTCCGCCGGATCAGCTTTCCGGGTTTCCGGCAAGGCCAAAACTTGAATTTCCGCGCGCCCGCAGCTTTTTGAAAATGAGCGGCACCATCAGCCCCGCAGATTCCGCGGAAACTCCGACTTTTTGTCCTTCTCAAGAAGAACAAAGTGTAATTTCCCGCGTTCTCGCGAGGTAAGTCTCAGCTTTCCCGCCGTTCAACTTGGGAAGCTGGGGTTTCGTGCAAGACCGCGCGCCTGCGGACCTTCCGGCCCTCTTCTCGCAGTTTCCGAGTTCTTTTTCCATGTATTTCTTTTATTTGTTTTAATTTCTTCGTTTTTTCCTTTTACACACGCAGCCACCCGCGCCTCATGCTCGTTCGCCAAACCACTCAACTCCGCGCCATCATGACGATCATTCGAAGTCCGTTTTCGGAAAGCAGCAGTTGCAGCCTTCTGTACATACACCTTGAAGCCCACTTTCGCCGCCCGTGGCCCTACTGCGCGCGAAAACCCTCTTCTGAGCTGTATCGCGAGGGTTTAGGGTT
Source organism: Eimeria tenella (assembly GCF_000499545.2). NCBI lineage: Eukaryota > Apicomplexa > Conoidasida > Eucoccidiorida > Eimeriidae > Eimeria > Eimeria tenella. The sequence goes on from NW_013544901.1 coordinate 1,424, forward strand.
TAGGGTTTAGGGTTCAGCAGGTTTTGGCGTTTCAGGACATCCGGTGGAGACGGAGTGAAGATCTCTTTTTGTGTTTTCGCCGGGCGTTTTTGTGTGCAGACAGGGAGACCCGAAAGGAAGAATTCAGTGGGTGTTAGTTTGCGTTTATTTCTGTTTTATTTATTTGTTTGGAACTAAATTCCATTTCTTTGCATTCCACTTCCCGCTGCCTGCAGTCTTCTACGCGGACCGCGCGATCCGTCTGCTCATTGAAGAAGCTCTGAACGGTGAGCCAACCCCTCCTGCTGCAGCAGCATCCGCAGCAGCATCCGCAGCAGCATCCGCAGCCGCAGCAGCAAACGCACACAC
>NW_013544902.1:0-8656 GCF_000499545.2 Eimeria tenella
GCAGCAACAAACCCGAAACCTAAACCCTAAGCCCCAGCCCCAGCAGCACAGCACTTGCTGCTGCGCGCGCGGGCTGGATGCACACCTCTGCAACCCTAAACCCTAAACCCTAAACCCTAAACCCTAAACCCTAAACCCTGAACCCTTAACCCTAGACGCGCACCTCTGCAGCAACAAACCCGAAACCTAAACCCTAAGCCCCAGCCCCAGCAGCACAGCACTTGCTGCTGCGCGCGCGGGCTGGATGCACACCTCTGCAGCAGCAAACCCTAAACCCTAAACCCTAAACCCTAAACCCTAAACCCTGAACCCTTAACCCTAGACGCGCACCTCTGCAGCAACAAACCCGAAACCTAAACCCTAAGCCCCAGCCCCAGCAGCACAGCACTTGCTGCTGCGCGCGCGGGCTGGATGCACACCCCTGCAGCAGTAAACCCTAAACCCTAAACCCTAAACCCTAAACCCTAAACCCTGAACCCTTAACCCTAGACGCGCACCTCTGCAGCAACAAACCCGAAACCTAAACCCTAAGCCCCAGCCCCAGCAGCACAGCACTTGCTGCTGCGCGCGCGGGCTGGATGCACACCTCTGCAGCAGCAAACCCTAAACCCTAAACCCTAAACCCTAAACCCTAAACCCTGTGCCGGGTGGATACGCACCTCTGCAACAACTGACCGCAAAGCCTACGCCCTGAACCCTAAACCCTAAATCTTAAAGCCTAGACCATAAATTGCTGAGCGGAAACCCTAGACCCTAAACCTCAAACCCTAAACCGCAAACCCTAAGCCATAAACCCTAGACCCTAAACCCTGAACCCTAAACCCTAACCTCTGTAAACCTTAAAGCCTAGGGGTTAAACCGGGGCACCAGCGGCCCACAAGCCAACGTCGTTGAAGCTGTAAACCCTAAACCCTAGAAGAGCCCCCGCTGAGGATCCGAAACGCTCAACCCCAAACCCTAAACCCTAAACCCTAAACCCTAAACCCTTGCCTCGGTTCATTCTGTGGCGAGCGTTGTACACCGTAAGGTGTATGGGTCTGCCGTCTGCTGCATCAATGCGCTTCAGCACGGACTGTACAGACACCTGAAAAGAACAGCGCAACAGCAGCAGCAGCTACTGCAGCAGCAGCAGCGGCAACAGCAGCAGGAGCAGCTGGAGCGGCAGGAGCAGCGCACAAACGCACGCGCCACCGGAAGCAACGGCAGCAGCAGCAGCAGCAGCAGGAGCAGCAGCAGCCGCTGAAAACCCCGGCCTCCCGTGCCCCAGGCTTCACAGCGCAGCCCTGCAGCTAGGGTTTAGGGTTTAGGGTTTAGAAGCTAAGTGTCACCTCCGGGCTGCACAAAACCTCGTTTTCTATTTGCACAACAAAGTCGAAAAACAATTCCAAATCTGCTGCTTCCGCGGGGCTTCCGGGGTGTATTCGCAGCACTCGGTAGCCTGAATTACCGCAGCAGCAGCAGCAGCAGCAGCAGTAGCAGCAGCAGCAGCAGCAGCGGCAGCAGCAAGGGATGTTAGAAGAGGCGGGGCACAAGCAGAGGCACGCGACAAACGGCCAGACAGGTTTGGAGGACAGCAGCAGCAGCCAGCAGCGGCAGCAACAGCAGCAGCAACGGCAGTACCAGCAGCAGCAGTAACAGCAGCAGCAGCAGCAGAGCCGACGCGGTCGCTGGACACCCGCAGATCAGCAGCAACTATGCAAGGCACGACAGCGCCAAAACAGAGGCAGCAGCAGCAGCAGCAAAAATCTGCAAAAGCTGCAGCAGCAGCTGCCGCAGCAGCAACAGCTGCAGCAGCATAACCCACCCGCCTCCCCAGAAGGTACAGAATTGCCCATTGTGCTGCTTCGACTTTGAAGGGGATGTAATTCCTGCTGCTGTTGCAGTTGCTGCTGCTGCTGTTGCTGCTGGTCTGCGGCTACGGTACCAAGCAGCAGCAGCAGCTGCTGCTGCCGTTGCTGTAGCTATACCCTAATGCCTGCTTCGCCTACGACGCGTCTGCTGCAGCGAATGCTGCCGCTGCTGCTGCTGCTGCTGCAGTGTTGTTGCTGCTGCTGCTGCAGTGTTGCTGCTGCTGCTGGTGCTGCTGGTGGTCACTGGTAACACTGGTAACTCAGCTTCTGCTGCTGCAAGTTCTTCCCCGTATGAATGGGTCCAGTACAGGAGAAGACCGCAGCTTCATGCAGACAAGTTGCTGCTTTTGCTTCTGGTGCAGCAGCTGCTGCTGCTGCTGCTGCTGCTGCTCCCGTGGCTCGGGCGCGAAGCACACCAACGTCTCCAGCCACGTACAAGAGCCCTTTTATTTTCTTCTCAAAAAGAAACAAAGGGGGGCCCTAAAATGACTCTACGAAAAGGCTGCTGCTGCTGCTGCTGCTGCTGCTGTTGCTGCTACTGCTGCTTTGGAGTCGGCAACGCGGCAGCAATGGTTGCTGCTGCTGTTCTGCAACCCCATAAAGCCCTTCTGCTTCTCTTAAAGGATTAATTTTTTAATTAGTTAAAGAAAATGCCAATAAGCCTTTGCAGCAGCTAAGCTTAGCCCTTGGTCCCCGCTGCTGCTGCTGCGGAGTAGGAACAGTGCCGCTGCTGCTGCTGCTGCTCCTGCTGCTGTTGTTGCTGCTGCTGCTGCTGCTTCTCCTGCAGACAAGCTCTAAGTTGGCTTCAAACAGCAAAACCCTTTATTAGGGTTTGTTGAAATGGCCAGGCGTTGCACTGCAAAAGAGTTTGTCCATCATTAGACGCAGCAGCAGCGGGTGAAAGAAAAACTTGAATTTTATTTTGAATTTTATTTCTTTTTTATATTCTCTTTTTCCCTTTTTATTAAATTAAATAAATTAAAATAAAAGGAGGGTGTAGCAGCAGCTCTTGCACTGAGCAGAAGGCGGAAGGTTGGAAGGAGGGCGCTTCTTCACCTGGCGTAGGGTTCAGGGTTTAGGGTTTAGGGTTTAGGGTTTGGGGTTTAGGGTTTAGGGTTTAGGGTTTGGAGTTGAACATTTGGGCTGCTGCGAAGCAGAAAGGCATCACGGGTGCCGGTGGGGGATCATGCTGCAGCTGTTGCCACTGCTGCTGCTTTTCGTGCTGCTGCTGCTGCTGCTGCAGCTGTAGCAGCTGTCTACAGCTGCTGCTTCTGTGGGCCTTGCCTTCCTATACATGCCATAGCCGCTGCCGTGCTGCTTTTGCTGCTGCTGCTGCTGCTGTTGTTGCTGGTGCTGCTGCTGCTGCTGTTGTTACCGCTGCTGCTGCCAATGCGGCTATGGCTATCCCTACAGCATCAGCTGCTGATGCAGTAGCTGTAGCAGCAGCAGCAGCATGAGCAGCAGCAGCAGCAGCAACAACAACAACAGCAGCTTATCTGCGTGGGCACAGATATAAAGAAAAAGGCAGCCGGTGAAAAAGACAAGAAGACAAAAGAAGATTAAAAGAGATTAAAAGGGAATAAAGAAAATTAAAAAAAGAAATAAAAAAGAATAAAAGAAAAAAGAAATAAATAAATGTTTAAACTCCAGACATTTACTTCAAATTAAATTTCTACTTTTTATCAAAATCTAAATCTGCACTTCATAACAAATCGTGCATAATTGCATTTATTTGTACAAATAAGGGTATTTAAATATATACTTATTTAATTATATATATATTTAAATATAGATTTATTAAATTATATATATTTAAATACATATTTACTTAACTATATGCATATTTAAGTATATATTTATTTAATTATATGTATATTTAAATATATATTTACATCTATAAATATGTATTCATGTATAAAAAGAAATGTAAATAAACAAAAATGTGTTTATGAATATATTTGCATAAATGCAGAATTAATTATATGTAGTTGTGTGTACATACACTCAAAGAAGTGGGTTTATATATATAAATGCAAATATATTTACTTGGAAAAATATGTTTTTATACTTTTAAATACTTATTTGTATACATGCATATTTATATTTATATCTTTTTGGATTAATATGTTTATATATTTTTAAATACTCACCCATACTCACCTGTATAAATACATATTTACATATATTTATATCTTTTCGGATAAATATGTTTATTTATTTATAAATATTTATCTGCATATATAAACGCACATATATATATATGTATGTTTATCTATATTTATATTTATATACAGTAGACATTTGTGTGTATCTCTATATTAATCTGTGCAAACTTATATATCTATATATATATATATAAACAAATATATAAATATGTATATAATTGAGTATGAATCTATTCATATATATGTATATATGTATGTAAACAAATACATACATATATATAGATATATATAGCTAATCATAAATATATGAATATATATGTATATATGTGTATATATATATGTATACAACCAAATACATACATATATATAGCTAACTATAAATATACGCATGTATATGTATATATATATATACGCATATAAACAAATACATACATATATATATAGCTAATTATAAATATGCGCATATATATGTATATATATATATATACGTATATGAACAAATACATATATATATATAGTGAAGTATAAATAGATGCATATATGCATATATATATGTTATGAACAAATATATATATATATATATATAATATGCATAAACACACACACATATATATATATATAGATATATGCATATATATATGCATAGATATATGTATATTTGTGTACTCAATTATATTTTGATGTGCATTAAAAGAATTAAAGATATGAATATGTACTAATCAGCTTTTTCTTTTATTAATAGTGGTATTTAGAATTACTTTTAGGAACTACTTTTTGTAGTTTTTATTCTTTTTATTGAAAACAGTGCAAATACAATTTATTATATATACTTCTTCTAAGTACATTTTATATATTTCTATCTTTTTATTAATAGTGGCGAAAATCAAACGCTTTAAAATCACTTTTTCTTATTTTCTTTCATTTCTTTATTTCATTTATTTCATTCATTTAGTGTTTTAAATTTATTTATTTAATTTATTTAATTTATATAAGTGGGCTGCACGCATGCAGCGGCGGCCAGCGTCATATTAAAATGAATAAACGCATTAATTCACTTCCTGCATTTTCAAACATTTATTTATTCTTAAACAAACAAATAAATATACTTGTGTACATACTCATTTATTTATTTATTTATTTATTTATTTATTTTATACTTATATGTGTAAAATAGTTCTCGAAAATTTGGAATTTGGACCTGTGGGTCTAAAAAAGCCGAAAATCTTTGGAGGAAAATAATTAATTCTGGCCAATTGGGCCAAAAGTGAAAATTTTAAAGTTGACAAAAGAATTAAAAAGAAAAACAAAAAGTTTCCATTTAAGTGTGGGGCCCCACACGTACACTCAAGGGCCCTCTGGATGCGCGTTTTTTCGTGCAGTTCTTAAATTTAAGAACGAAGCTTTTGTTTTCCTTTTACTTGGGACTTCCACGTAAAGGCCAAGAAATGCTATTTTGGAACTTCTTTGCATGCATTTGGAGCTTTTGGGACTTTCTAAAAACCCAAAAAGGACCAAAATGCGTTTTAATTGGAACTTCCACGAAAACAAAGTCTTTTTGAAAGTTTTGCAAAAAAGACGAAAGTTTTGACACTTTTTATAATTTTTGACGACTCAAATCACTGAAAAAGTACTTTTTAAGCTCAAAATCAAATTCAATTCAAAATTTAAGTGCGGGAACTAGTGCTTGCGTGCACTGCGGTGTACGTACACCGCGCGTACTACTAGGCGTGAACCTGCATGCATCGCATTTGAGGAAATCCTTCAAATAGACATTTCATTGTTTATATATTTATGTATTTAAATATTTAAACATTTATATTTATATATTTTTACTCATCTTCGGCGATATTTATGAGCTTTGATGCGGCAGAAGCGCACAAAGAAATTTCCGTTTCACCGGCGTCGCTTCTCGCCAACATAAAATGCGTTTTAGGCACAAGTGGAAGCCCGAAGTCGATATAAATGTGAATTAAAATGCAAATTAAATACTTAAATAAAAATAAATAAGAATATAAATGTAAATATGAATATAAATCGAGAAATAAATGTAAATGGGGAAGTGGAAGCATAATTGCAAGCAAATGTGCCGCAGCTGCAGCGAGGTGTATGTCCACCTGGTGCCTTCTAATACTCTGAGCGTAAATTCAATTTTCAATTTATTTATTTTTATTATAAATTAATTTAAAAAAGAAAAAAACAAATTCTTGAATTTCCATTTTATTTGTATTCTTGTCTTTTTACTTGCAGTGTACATACACTTGAAACCGGAGTACCCAAAGCGGCTCCTTCGGTCTAGACCAATTATAATTATTTTTCTGGAAATTAATTGAAAGTTAATTAAAAGAAACAAATTTGTTCGTTTCATTTGAAATTTAACTCCAAACAAAGGCCCAATGGCTCACTAGGGGGCCCCGGGATCTCCCTGGGGGCCCCCGGGGGGCCCCCCCTCTGGGGGCCCCTTCTGAACCCTTTTGATTTGGAGGCAGCTGCTTTACCTATAATGTCATTTGTGGCTAGTCTTGTGTCTTGATTTGGTGTGTGTGAAGAAGAAACAATTCGGCTAACTGCAGCAGCAGCAACGACAGAGCGGCAGCAGCTGCTGCTGCAGCGGAACCAGCAGCAGCAGCAACAGCAGCAGCAGCAGCAGCATGAGCAGCAGCCGCCATGGGCCGAACACGGCTGCTGCTGCCTCGCAGGCTGAACGCCAAGCCGCCGCCGCAGCTCGCAGCAGCGGATCCCCCCGCCACAGCAGCAGCAGCAACAGCAGCAACAGCAGCAGCAACAGCAACAGCAGCAGCAACTGCAGCAGCAGCACCAGCAGCAACAGCAGCAGCAACTACAGCAGCAGCAGCAAGTCTCTTTGACAATGCAGCTCGGGCCAACTGCGCCACAGCTTATCTGCTGCCTTGCTGCAGAGACCCCCCAACAAACTTGCCCCCCAAGGGGGCCCCCCAGGCAGCAGCAGCAGCAGCAGCAGAAGCAGCAGAGGGGCCCCCCGTTGCCCTAGAGCCCTCAGGCCCTGCAGCAGAGGATTCTTTTGCTGCAGCATCAGCATATACGCCTGCGTCCACTACACAGAGTGCCCTAAAGTTCAGTGCATGCGCTGGGATGGGATCAAGCTGCAGCAGCTGCAGCAGCTGCAGCAGCAGCAGCAGCAGCAACAGCAGTATGGGGTTTTGAGCCACGCATGGCGGCTGGAGCTGCCGCCCCAGGCTCGGGACGGGGCAGTGTCCTGCATGGTAGATCAAAACCCTAAACCCTAAACCCTAAAGTGTGGTTATTTGTCCAAGTTTGTGGGTAGAGATTTGCTGCTACAGCAGCAAATCTGTGGGTAGAGATTTGCTGCTGCAGCAGCAAGCCTCCCTTTGCGTGCAGCGGTGGATTGAGCTGGAAGAGGGATCGCTGGGGCTGCTCGTGGGGACCACCAGGTGCTGCTGCTGCTGTTGCTACTGCTGCTATGTTGCTGCTGCTGCTGCTGTAGCACTGCTGCTGCTGCCATGGTGCTGCTGCTGCTGCTGTGGCACTGCTGCTGCTGCCGTGGTGCTGCTGCTGCTGCTTACATCGGTTGCTGAGAGCTGCCGACGTTTCTGCCGCAGGCGCAGCAGCAGCTGTAGCAGCAGCAGCTGCTGCTGCAGCTGTTGCTGCTTCTGGCCTCGCTGCCTCTTTTCCATTACTAGTGTTGTTGTTGCTGCTGCGTTTCTGCTGCTGCTGCAGCGGCACGCTGTGTATGTACACCGCGGGCGGGGCTTCCTGCGTCTGCTGCTCCTGGCTGCCTCTTCGTCTTCTTGACCTCCAGCTTGTCAGCAGCAGCAGCAGCAGCAGCAGCAGCAGCAGCGGCAGGTGCAGCGGCAGCAGGTGCAGCAGCAGCAGGTGCAGCAGCAGCAGCAGCAGCAGCAGCGGGGTCCCCGGATGTCTAGAGGACGCGAGCTTCTTGCTGCTGCTGCTGGAGGACGGCCACGTTGCTGCTGTGCCTCTTGCTGCTCTCAGAGCAGCAGCAGCAGCAGCAGCAGAGAATGCAGCAGCACGAACAGCTGAGGGGCTGCTGCCGCCCCATTTGCTGGAGCATCGGATCCCCGCAGTGCTTGCTAAGTATGCTGCTGCTGCCATTACTACTGCTGCTGCTGCTGCTGTTGCTGCTGCCGCTGCTGCTGCAGTTGCTGCTGCTGCAGTTGCCGTCACTGCTGCTGCTGGCTGCAGCACATAGCTTCTGGCTGTAGCAAGGCTGGCGCCGGGTGTATGTACAGCGCAGGCTCGAGGACCGCGAGACTACTGCAGCAGCAGCAGTTGTGGGTGCAGCAGCAGCAGCAGCTGCTGCTGCTGCTGCTCCTGTCCCCCCCAGCGCAGCTGCCCGCAAGCAGCTGGACGAGCTGCTGGAGCAGCTACAGGAGCCCACGCCGCAGCAGGAGCCCACGCAGCAGCAGGAACCCACGCAGCAGCAGCAGCAGCTGCAGCAAGATGCATGCGCAGCAGCAGCAGCAGCAGCAAGACCTAGAACACACAGCCAAGGCAGCTCCCGCAGGAGGGGCCCCTCAGCCTTGGGGGCCCCCCGGCAGCAGCAGCAGCACTCTTTGTCCCCGCTGCGGCGGCTGTCCCCGGGTTCCCACCGACAGCAGCAGCAGCAGCAGCAGCAGCAGCTGCTGC
>NW_013544903.1:0-1990 GCF_000499545.2 Eimeria tenella
GACGGCTGCAGGAGACACAAAAAGCAGCAGCAGCAGCAGCAGCCGCAGCAGCAGCAGCAGCAGCAGCAGCAGCAGCGCGGGGCTATCTGAGCTAGCGGGAGCCCTCATAGAGGCCGAGGCCCCCCTAGTGCTGCACAACGGGCTTTTAGATTTGCTGCACTTGTTGGACAAATTTGTCCAAGATGTTCCTTCCACCCTTTCGGAATTTGCAAAAGAAGTTTCCAGGTAGGGTTTAGGGTTTAGGGTTTAGGGTTTGGTGTGCGGGCTCCTGCAGTACCGCGGGTCTCGTGCTGCTGTAGGGTTTAAAGTTTGCTGGTTAGGGCCTGCGTGGTAGCGTTTTTGTTAGGGTTTAGGGTTTAGGGTTTAGGGCTTGGTGTTTAGGGTCTTGGTTTTAGGGTTTAGGGTTTAGGGTTTAGGGTTTCCAAGGGTTTGCTGCTACAGACTTTTTAGCGGCGGTGTTTTCGACACCAAGTACATTGCCACTCACGTGACTCCCTGCAACACCTTCGGCAGGTAAACCCTAAACCCTTCACCTCGAATGCCAAACCCTAAACCCTAAACCCTAAACCCTAAACCCTAAGCCTGTATTCCAAGCCCTGGGCCGCTTCACGGCGCCTTTTGCCGTTGCAGGACACAGAACAAGTTAAAAGACAGGAGCTGAAGGGTTTAGCAGCTTAGCAAAGAGCGACGAACTGGGGTTTAGGGTTTAGGGTCTAGGGTCTAGGGTTTAGGGTTTGGGGTTTAGGGTTTAGGGTTTGGGGCCGCAGGACGGCGCTGCATGCGCTGAGGAACCACTTGCTGGCCATTCCAGGCCTCAGCTGCTGCTTCGTAGTGGACGAGAGCCGCAAGAGTTCCTTTGACTTTTCTTTTAAAGTAACTCCAAACCCTAAACCCTAAACCCTAAACCCTAGGCTGTCCTTCGACCCTGACCCTGGGCCTAGACCCTCGGCTGCTGCAGCAGAATCGCCCGTAGGGTCTAGGAGTAGAAGTTTTGGAGGGTTGTCTGGCCGTTAAGAGCTTTCTAGGGTTTAGGGTTTAGGGTTTAGGGTTTAGGGTTTTGAGTTCGTGCTGCTGCAGGAGCTAAACGTCCCCCACAAGCTGCCTGAGGCGCGCAGCCATGAGGCGGGCTATGACGCTTTAGTAACTGCTCAAGTGGGGTTTAGGGTTTAGGGTTTAGGGTTTGGGGCCCTGCAGCGCAGACTGCTTTACGAAACGGTGGCAGGGTCCAGCAAGACGAGGTTTTAGGGTTTAGGGTTTAGGGTTTAGGGTTTTGCGATGCTCCTTTCAGATCTTTGTTTGTCTGGCGGCAGCTGAGGCGAAGGAGCGGCAAACAGAGTGCGTCTTATGGAACTCTAAACCCTAGCCGCAAACCCTAAACCCTAAACCCTAAACCCTTGGCAGGTCGTTAAAGCCTAAACCCTAGGCAGATCCTTCAATCCTACGCTCTAGTCAAAACCCTAAACCCTAAACCTAATCCAGAAAACCCCACAAGTTCTCAGCGCACGGCGCAGAGCCTGAGGTGTATGTACACTCCATTCTTTGAGGTGTATGTACACTCTATCATTTGCGGTGTATGTACACCCCATCACTTGAGGTGTACGTACACTCCATCACCTGAGGTGTATGTACACCCCATTATTTGCGGTGTATGTACATTCCATTATTTGCGGTGTATGTACACTCCATTTGAGGTGTATGTACACTCCATCACTTGAGGTGTATGTACACTCCATTCTTTGCGGTGTATGTACACTCCATCATTTGCGGTGTATGTGCATCCATCATTTGAGGTGTATGTACAGTCCATTATTTGCGGTGTTTGTACACTCCATTCTTCTCAGGGTCTCTTTGGCCCTCCTGGAAAAGGGGCGAGATGTAATTGGGGTTGCTGGGATTCACCCGGGCTACTTAGAGCTGCAGCAGTACGTAGGCAGCAGCAGCAGCAGCAACAGCAGCAGCAGCAACAGCAGCAGCAGCAACAGCAGCAGCA
>NW_013544904.1:0-1763 GCF_000499545.2 Eimeria tenella
CCTGCCTGTCGAGCTGCTTTGTTGCGGAGCTCGCTGGCTAGCCAGCTAGCTAGCTAGCCAACTGACTAGCAGGCTACCTGCAAAGTTAGCTAGCTACCTAGTCCTCGCTAGCGGCCAGCTAGCCAGCAAGCTAGCTGGCTAGCGAAGCAGCTAGCTGGCTAGCTAGCAGCTAGCTGGCTAGCTAGCCAGCCTGTCGTCTATTGCCTTACCCTTCAACTTCAAAGAAAGCTAAACAGCTCTTCGAGCTAGCCAAACAATTTTGAGGCCTCTTAGGGGTTTTTAAGGGACCCCAAGTACCTTTAAATCAGGGGCCCCCCTGGGGGCCTCTTGGGGGCCCCCTGGGATGTCCCCGTGGGGGCCCCCTGGGGGATCCCTTGGAGGCCCCCTGGGAGGGGCTCCTTGGGGGCCCCCTAGGGGCCCCTTGGGGGCCCCCTAGGGCCCCTTGGAAACGCTTGATGGCCCTTTAGGGGCCCCTAAAAATAAGACCTTTGAGGGCCTCCTTGGCATTTAAAGTTTCAGAGAAATCCCTTATTGCTCTCAGGGGTCCCACATGACACAGGGGGCCACCGTGGGGCCCTATTGGGGGCCCCTGTGGGCCCCTTTTAGGGCTACCTGTGGGGCGCTTTTAGGGGCCTCTGTGGGGCCCTTTTGGGGGCCCCCTAGGGCCCCCTGTGGAGGCAGGGGCTACGGGCTGGCTCTGTGGGGTGCATGGAAGGCTTGGTGTGGTCCTGCCGAGGGTTTAGGGTTTAGGGCTTAGGGTTTAGGGTTTGGGGTTTAGGGTTTAGGTCTAGGGTTTAGGGTTTGCAGCCAGCAGGCACTAGGCATAAGGTCTAATTTTAGATCTCAAAAGACACTTCTAAGGTCTTTGGGGCTCTGGGCAAGCTGCTTCCTCACTGTGCATGCATGCATACAGCAGCAGCAACAGCAGCATCAACAGCAGCAGCAGTAGCAGCAGCGGGAGCTCGTGGAATTATTTGAGACGCTGCAGCAGCAAATGGCAGATGTCCGCTACTGCTGCTGCTGCTGCAGTCGCTGCTGCTGCTGCTGCTGCTGCAGTCTGCTCACGCTACTGCTTCTCACGGGCCCTAGGGACTTTGCTGCTAAATAAAAGTGTGGGGCCATAATTTGTTAATAATAAAAATGTTCTAAAAGACTTCTGAGGTGTATGCGCCTGCGCATGCACCAGCACTCAGGTGTACGTACACCTCAGCTTGCCTACATTCAGGTGTACGTACACCTCAGCTTGCCTACTGAACAGCTAGCTAACCAGCTTCCAAGTAGCGCGGGATTTGCGCTGTTAGCTAGCTGGCCGGCTAGCCAGCTAGCTAGCTAGCTAGCTAGCTTCCTGGCTAGCTGGTTGGCTGGCTAGCTAGCTAGCTGCCTAGCGGGCTAGCTGGCTGCCTAGCTGGCCAGCTAGGTGGCTAGGCAGCTGGCTAGCTAGCTTCCTAGCCGGCTGGCTAGTTAAGAGGCTGGCTATGTGGCTAGCTAGCTGGCTAGCTAGCTGGTTAACTAGCTAGCTAGCTAGCTGGCCAGCTAGCCACATAGCCAACTGGCTAGCTAGCTGGCTAGCTAGCTGGCTAGCTAGCTGGCAGCAACACAGGTGGCCACTGAGAAGCAACAAAAGCAAAAAAGAGGGGAAATGCCCTTTTATTATTTTATTTTTAATTTTAAAACATTAACTAACAGGACTTAAATAGTGTGGGGGGCCCCAGGGGGGCCCCGGGGCCCCAAGAGGCCCCCGGGGGCCCCACAGGGGGCCCCTT
>NW_013544905.1:0-1482 GCF_000499545.2 Eimeria tenella
CTGGGGCCCCGGCGGCTTTCGGGGGGCCCCCTGGGGCCTCTGGGGCCTTCGGGGGGGCCCAGGGGCCCCAGGGGGATCCAGACGGCCCCGGGGGGACCCTGAAAGTCCCGGGGGCCCCAGGGGGCCCCCGGAAAAGATGCATCAGGGGGGCCCCCGCGCTTCAGAATCGCATGCAGCCCCTGCATGCATGCAGGCAGGCAGGGGCTGCATGCATGCGTGCCTGCATGCAAGCATGCATGCATACAAGGGCTGCATGCATGCACCTGGGAAGAGCCACAGCGGGGCTTTCGGGCGGGCCGGGGGCCCCCTTTGGGGTACTTCTGATAAGGGTGGCCCCCCTTGGGTTTTTGCTTTTCTTTACCTTATTCTGCTGCTAAAAGACTTATTTTGTTTTTTAAAACTTTTTTAAAAACAGAAGATGAAGGAAAAATGGAAGAAAAGTGCAAAAGCAGTTCGGGAGCCAGTGGTCACCTGGGTGGCGTAGGTGTCTGTACACCACACCTCAGAACGAACACACAGTATGAGGGGCAACATGAATCACTTCTTTATTCATTTCTTTTATTCTTTTTTTAATCATATAATTGAATTAAATCCAACTTTGCTCTCCAGTAGAAATACAACCACACAAAACGCAGCAAAGGGCCCCCTTCGGTGGCTAGGGGCCCCCCGGGGGGCCCCCAGTACCCTAAAAGAAGGCCCTCAAAGGGGCCCCCAAAAATGTCTCAAAGAATCGCTGAAACTTTCTTAAAAGAAGCGACAAATAAATATTTAAATGGTTTCCCAAAGGGGCCCCCAATGCGGCCCCCAATGGGGCTCCCAAAGGGGGCCCCAGAAAAGTAGCCACAAAGGCCATCAAAGAGGGCCCCTTAGGGGCCCCCAAAAGGGGCCCTAGGGGGCCCCCAAAAGGGGCCCCAGGGGACCCCCAAAGAGAAACCAGGGGGCCCCCATAAGGGCCTCTACAGAGGCTGTAAGGGGGACTTTTGGGGCTAAAAGGGTTTTAAATGTTTTTTAAAAAGGGGACCATTGGAGGGCCCTTTGGGGCCCCCAAATTGGCAGCAGCAGCAGCAGCAAAAAGGTAGGCGAAAATACAGCTGCACCAAAAAGAGAAAAAAGAAGAAACTTGAAAGACAAAAAGAAGAAACTAAAATCAACATGAAGAAGTCCTCAAACAATTTTGTCTTCTATGAGCCCCCCACTCTGATCTCCTTTGAGGGTTTAGGGTTTAGGGTTTAGGGTTTGTAGAGGCGTCTCCCGTGAGCAATAGCAAAGGTGTAAGTTTTGGTTTCATTCTCTTTTCAGATGTTTTCTTTACGGGTATAAACCCTTTTCTAGGGGTTACCCCTCATCATCCTTAGGTGTCATCACCGCGTAGTCTTCAGAGCTTCAGCAGGATTACTCTACGGTGGTTTAGGGTTTAGGTTTAGCTGGTGGCTGCTGCTGATTTTGAAGCCCTGCAGCCCGCTGAGGGCCACTTCAGCAGCA
>NW_013546118.1:0-2586 GCF_000499545.2 Eimeria tenella
CGGGGGGGCCCCCCACGGGGCCCCCCAGGGGCCCCCCTTGCTGCTTCTGCAGCAAAAAGTGGTTTTCAAATAACTAACTGCAGCAGATCTATATGGAGGGAATATTATTTTATGAGCAGCAACTCAAAAGCTAAGAAAAGACCTAACTAGCTGTGGCCCCTGCATGCGCTGCAGCAGCAGGGGCCCCCCGGGGCCCCTGGGACCCCCTAGGGGCCCCCAGGGCCCCCTAGGGTACTGCGGGGGGCCCCCCGGGGGCCCCTGCAGTGTCTCGCGCAGCAGCTGCGCACACAGAGGGCGGGGGGCCCCCCGCTGCAGCAGCAGCAAAAGCTGCCGTGTGTCTTCGAGCTAGGACACTAGCGGGGGGCCCCTGGGGGGCCCCTAGGGCCTGCTGCTGCTCGGGGGGCCCCCCAGTGTGCAGCTAAACAAAACTCTAAACCCTGAGGGTTTAGGAGGGCGTGGGGGTTGGGCCGGGCATAAGCAGGCGGGCGGAGGGGGGGCCTCCGGAACCCTTCTTTAGGGTTTACTGGAGAGTAAACAATCTTATAAGTTAATAATTATTAAATTTTATAAAAATAAACCCTTTTAATTCGAAAATTTCTTCGAAACGGACACCCTGCGCGTTGCAGCTGCTGCGGCCCCTGTGCTGCGCAGCAGCAGGGCGCTGCTGCTGCTGCTGCAGCGACAGAAGCGGCGTGCAGCAACGGTTCCTGCGAAGGTTTAGGGTTTAGGGTTTAGGGTTTCTGCTTTAACTGCATGAAAAAGAGATCTTTTATTGGGACTGGACGCCTCGTTTCCGTGGGTCTAGGGTTTAGGGCCGAGGGTTTAGGGTTTAGGGTTTAGGGTTTAGCGGGCGCGAGAGCCGGTTGCTGCTGCCCCCCAACGGTACTTGTTTGGGGTATTGTATTTAAGACTTTAAATTGCAGAGAAATGAATTATTATTAATTTCCATTTCTTTAATTATGTCGGTCAGCTCTGGGGGCCCCCAAGTGTTTCCTTTTGGCTCCGTCAGCCTCGCTCCTCTGAGGTGTACATACACCTCAGACCTTGTGCGTTTCCGTTTCTCTCCCCTCTCGTCCTTCTCTCTCTTCACTTTTCCTTTTCTGTGCCCTCTTCCCCTCTGCCTTGTTTTCGCGCAGCAGCAGCAGCAGCCGCGGCAGCAGCAGCAGCATCAGCAGCTGCTGCTGCTGCTGCGGATCGCATGTGCTGCTGCGGCGCTGCTGCTGCTTCCTTTCTTTTTCTTCCTTTTCTGCTGCCTCTCTTCCGGGGCCGAAGCCGTTCTTTTAGGGTTTCTGCGCCCCGCCCGCGGCCCCTGCGGCCGCGAGCGCCTAGGGTTTAGGGTTTGGGGTTTGGGTTTCTGCTGCAGGGCGCTTCGAGGGTTTGGTTCGGGTGTGTTCTTTCCTCCCTTTGGCTGGCCACCCGTCAGGTGTACAGACACCTCAATTCGCTGCTGCGGCCTCCGGCCTCTCTCAAGGCCTGCCGCTTCTTTTAATCATTTCTTTCTTTCCAGGCAAAATGGCGCTTAAACGGATTAACAAGGTCTCTAGGGTTTAGGGTTTAGGGTTTAGGGTTTAGGGTTTAGGGTTTGGCGGTTGGGGGTTGGGGTTTTGCTTCTGCGCATTTCCGGGACCCGTCCTGCCAGGCGCTGGCTGGGCAGCTAGGGTTTAGGGTTTAGGGTTTAGGGTTTAGGGTTTAGGGTTTGTGTTTAGGAGCTCAATGACCTGAGTAAGGACCCGCCCACGAACTGCTCGGCGGGCCCCGTGGGCGATGACCTCTTCCACTGGCAGGCGACCATTATGGGGCCTGAGGACAGGTAAACCCTAAACCCTAAACCCTAAACCCTAAACCCTAGCCCTAGCGGGTGCTGAACCCTAGACTTTAAACGCTGCTTCTGGAGGCCTCAGTTCGCTTTCCAGAGAGTTCTTTGCGCGGAGGGTTTACGCGCCGTTTCCGCGCACCCTTGCGGCTTCTGGCTCCAGGGTTTAGGGTTTAGGGTTTAGGGTTTAGGGTTTAGGGGGGTGGGTGAGAGTTTTGCGTTTTGCTGCAGTCCTTACAGCGGCGGTGTCTTCTTCTTGAATATACATTTCCCCTCAGATTATCCGTTTAAACCCCCGAAGGTGCCAAACCCTAAACCCTAGCTGCCAAACCCTAAACCCTAGCTGCCGAGCCCTAAACCCTAGTTGCCAAACCCTAAACCCTAGCAGCCAAACCCTGAACCCTAGCTGGTAAACCCAAACCCTAGTCGTTTATCTTGCTGCTCTCCGGCGTCCTGAGAGCGTGGCTCCGGCCCCCAGGGCTAGGGCTAGGGCCAGGGCTAGGGTTTAGGGTTTAGGGTTTAGGGTTTGCGCAGGTGAACTTCACCACCAAAATATACCACCCCAACATCAACGGCCAAGGCGCCATTTGCCTCGACATCCTCAAGGACCAATGGTCACCTGCGTTGACCATTAGCAAAGTGCTGCTGTCCATATCGTCTCTGCTCACGGACCCCAACCCCGGTACGAGGGTTTAGGGTTTAGGGTTTAGGGTTTAGGGTTTGGGGTTGGGGCGGGTTTGGGGGGCCTGCGGCTGCGCGGGCCCGCGGCCGCC
>NW_013544906.1:0-1793 GCF_000499545.2 Eimeria tenella
GCTTCTGCTGCTCCTCCTCCTGCCGTGGAGGGCGGTGCAGCAGCAGCAGCAGCAGCGGGAGGTCCCTCATCAGATATGAAGACATAACTGTGTGTCACGACGCGGCCGCGAGCAGCAGCAACTTCCCCTAAAGTCTGCAGCTGCAGCAAAACAAAACCCCACAGCAACAACACCACCTGCTGCTGCTGCTGCTGCTGCTGCTGCTGTCGAAGTGCACAAAGTCTCGGTGTGGGTTCCGGGGCTTAGGGTTCAGGGTTTGGGCTACTGCAGCGCAGCAGCAGACCTTGACAGCTTCGTGGCTGCTGCAGCAGCAACCCTGGGGGGCCCCCGAGGGCCCAAAAAGGGGCCTCCTTTCAGGGAAAGGGTCCAGCCAGCTTTCCACTTTCTTGTGGTTGGGGGCCCCCCTTTGGCAGGGCCTCGCGAGGGGGCACTCTGCAGCAGCAACGCACAGTGCAGGGTACAGGGGGGCCCCCCGGGCCCCCCCGCGGGAAGCCCCCCAGGGGGCCCCCCGGGGGGCCCCTCGGGGGGACCCCCCGGGGGAACCCTGGGGGCTCCCGGGGGGCCCCCCGGGGGAACCCGGGGGGCCCCCTGAGGACTTCGGGGGGCCCCCCGAGGACTTCGGGGGGCCCCCTGGACCACGCTTTGAACGGACCATTGGACCCTCGATGGGGGGCCCCCAATAGCAGCAAATGGGTGGCGGGGGGCCCTCTGAGACACGCAGGGGCTGCTGCAGCAGGTGGCTGCTGCGAAGAGTGCAAACCCTAAACCCTAAACCCTAAACCCTAAACCCTAAACACCACTTCAGAGAATGGATGCAAGTTAGTGTATGCGCGCAGAGACGCACAAAGTGCTGCAGGGGCCTCCGACCCGGGGCCCCCAGCGCTGCTGTGGCGCCGCCAACTCGCAGACCCTAAACCCTAAACCCTAAAACCCTAAACCCTAAACCCTGAATTATAAACCCCGAAATTGAACATTTGTTTAGTTTAACAGTGCTTTACATCAACTGGGGGCCCTCCTTCCCTTTTGCTGCCACCAAAAGGGCCCCAGATTCTTCTGGGGGGCCCCCGGGGCCCCCGCGGCTGTGTCTCCTCAGAGCCAGGGTGAAAGGGGGCCCTTAAGCCATTCTTCTGTGTGTGAAAAACCCTAATTTAGGGTTTGGGCTCAGGTTTTCACGAGAATGGAGGGTGCTAGCCGAAGAAGACGGGCCCGGGCCCTCAGACTCCTGTAAACCCTAAACCCTAAACCCTCGACTCGGCGCTCTAAACCCTAAGCTCCAAACCTCCTTCTACTTCAAAATAAACTTCCAATTAATTGAGGGCCCCCGAGGCCCTCTTGTTGCTTCCCGTTATGCAGCAGCAGCCGTCTCTGTTTTGTGCCAACCACCGATTGAGCGTCTAGGGTTTAGGGTTTAGGGTTTAGGGTTTACGGTTTGCAGTGCGTGGCCCTGGAGCTTTCAGGTACCCTATAAGCACCCCATTCACCTCTCTTTCCGCTTCCAAGCCCCCCTGCCCCCAGGGGGGCCCCCCTGGCGGCTCCCCCGGGGGCCCCCATGGGGGCCCCCAACGGGGGGCCCCTGCTGGAGCCCAGGCGGGCCCCCTGGGTGGGAGCCCCCCCCTGGGGGCCCCCCCACCCCCAGCAGCTGAGATGGGGCCCCCCATTAGAGACACAAACAGCGAATGTGTCTGTTTTCAATCTTCTCTTTCGTCTTTAGGTTTTTCCCCAAACTCCTGGGTTTGGGTAAGTCCCCGGGGGGCCCCCCAGGGGGCCCCCCGGGGGCCCCTTACCCGCCTGCT
>NW_013544907.1:0-1061 GCF_000499545.2 Eimeria tenella
CCCCCCCCCCACGCAGGGGCCCCCGGGGGCCCCCCAGCTTCGGGGGCCCCCCAGCCTCTTGGGGCCCCTGGGGCCCCTGGGAACCCTGGGCATTTTGAGGCCCCTGGGGCCCCTGGGGCCCCTCGAGCCCCTGGGCATTTTGGGGGCCCTGGGGCCCCTGGGGGCCCTGGGGTCTTTGGGGCCCCTGGGGTCCTTGGGGCCCCTGGGGGCCCCCTGAGGCCCTTAAGATACCACGTGGGGCCTTGGAGGGGGCCCCTGGGAAAGAAAAGGGGACCCTCAGGGCCCCTGAGGGGCCCCCCAGCGATTTGGGGGCCCCCAAGAGGCGCCAGGCATTGCGGGGGCCCCTAAAGATGGGTACTGGGCTTTGGGGGGCCCTCTGGATGAGGAAGGCCCAGCCTGCTGAGGGGCCCCACCCCAGCAGCAGCAGCAGCAGCAGCAGCGAGCTGCCCCTGCTGCAGTAAGGGCGCACGCACTGCTGCGCTGCAGCAAAAGAGGGCATTAGAGACTGGGGGGCCCCTGGGGCCCCTTAAGGCCCGGGGGCTTGGGTACACTGGGGACAGAAGTGGCTGTGGGGGGCCCCCGTGCTGCAGCGGCTGGGGGCCCCCTGCTGCAGTGCCTGGGGGCCCCTGCGGGTTCTAGGGGCCCCCCGGTGACACAGCGCGCACAGCAGCGGCAGCAGCACCAGCAGCAGCAGCAGCTGGGCTTGTTTTAGAAAATAAATTATCTGTTGTAGACCCTTAACTCCTCAGGACTATTTGCTGCTGTTACCGATCCCCAGGGGGCCCCCAGGGTACCGCGGGCCCCTGCAGCA
Source organism: Eimeria tenella (assembly GCF_000499545.2). Taxonomy (NCBI): domain Eukaryota; phylum Apicomplexa; class Conoidasida; order Eucoccidiorida; family Eimeriidae; genus Eimeria; species Eimeria tenella. The sequence continues at coordinate 812 of NW_013544907.1, forward strand.
AGGACCCCCAGGGGCCCCTAGCTGGCAGCAGCAGCTTAGGGGCCCCTTCCTGCTGCGGCGCTGCTGCATGTAAGATTAAAATGGTACTTTAAAATACCATTTATTATTACAACTAAAGCTTTTGAAGTTCTCTGGGGGCCCCCGGCGCTTCCCCTGGGGGCCCCTGCTGCCTATCTTCGTTCTGGGGGCCCCGGGGCCCCGTCGGTGCTGCCGCTCTAGCTGCTGCTGCTGCTGCTGCCTTCTGCCTTTA
>NW_013544908.1:0-3709 GCF_000499545.2 Eimeria tenella
CAGCAGCAGCAGCAGCAACAGCAGCAGCTGCTGCTTCTGCAGCGAACGCAGCAGCAGCAGACGCATCGAGGAAATCCATTTCCGCATCTGGGAGCTTGGTTTTTACACGAACAAATAAAAGTACAAATGCCAACTTGAGAACAGTTAAATCCCCAGCGTTTCTACATCTTTCTGGAATTTCTTTTTCTTCTTTTTTGTTTCTTTTCTGCCTCCTTAGCTGCTCCTGCGGCTGTCTGCAGCTTTTGCTTTTGCTGCAATTTATTCTTTTGTTGCTCGTTTGTCTTGTCTTCTGAGCCGAGTATCTCTTTAATTGTTCTTGTTTGAAATAACTCACTCAAGTCTCATTTTATTGGACCTAAAGAGCTATTTATTTATCCTTTTTTAGCATTTATTGCGGATAAAAATCAGCTCGAGGCCGGCAGGTCTTTGCTGCAAGCTGGGTGCTGTGCTGCGGTGTACGTACACCTGGGCATCTTTAGATTTAGAGTTCCTTGGGAAAGCAAATTCGACAAAGTGTTTTAAATTAGTTAATTAGTTTCAACTCCTTTTTGGCTCCTCTTTCTGAACCCCAGAAGCTGCACAGCTGCTGCGCTGCAGCTGCTGCTGGGTGCAGTTGCTTCTGCTGCTGCTGCTGGCATAAAGCGGTGTTATACCCCAGACCGGAGGCACTGCCAAGCTGCATCAACAATCAAAATATTTGATTTTTGCAATTCTTAAAATCCGGTTTCGTTGAGTGAAGTGAAAAGAACTTTTATTTAAAAACGACAATACCTTGCGAGTGCTGCAGCCCACACACTTCACTGCAGCTCCCAGCACACATTGACTTAAAAGCTGCACACAGAGAAAGCTTAAATCCCCGCAGCAGCAGCAAGCCATAGATAAGCTTTTCAACTTAGAAGCTGCACACAAAGAAAGCCTGGAACCCCGCAGCAGCAGCAAGCCATAGATAAGCGAAACTGGCTGCTTCTTGGGAACCCTGTGGGGGCACTGAGTTTCTGTCTGTTCAAAGGACTTATTTTGCATTAAAGACCAAAAGTGCAGGCGGCTGGGGAAAGCTGAGCTGCTATTTTTTGCTGCGTTGTGCTGAAGTGCTTATAGCTCAACTTCTCGAGCTGGAGGCTCAAGAAAGCTGCAGCAGAAGATGTTAATGCAAATCAGGCCTTGGCTGCGCACTGTGTGAGTCCCGTGTACTCCCGCGCAGCAAATGGTAGTCGAGTTATGAAGCATCAGCAAGCCACTTCGCATCTGCAGCAAAGGGGTTGTTGGCCCGGGGCCCCCGGCTACTTTTGATGAAAAGCTACACTCTAAATCGATGTGATTTATTTAATTTTATTCTTTTCCTTTTCTGGAGTTAACTTTCGTAGTGCACACTGAACGAACATGCACTGCTCAATGGACCGGACACGAGGTGTACGGACAGCGCCGGTGGACAGCCAGTACGCGTGCGGCCAGTTGGGGCTCAAAGGGATATTTAGTTGAAGTTTTTCTTTTAATTTTCCTTTCATTTGTCTAAATATTTAAATTGTTGAAGCACAAACCCTTGGGGCCCCCAGACGCAGCCCGAGCTGCAACTCGCGAGACAAACACAGACCAGGGGTCTGCCCTCGATGGCGAAAGGCTCGAGGCGCTTCAAACCCTAAACCCTAAACCCTAAACCCTAAACCCGAGTCTGTGTTCATCTCGCTTCTTCTAGGCTCGGCGATTCCCTATGCTTCTTTTCTTCTCGGGGCCCCCCGTTTTCTGCCGGGGGCCCAACGGGGGCCCCTGGCCCGGAGTTGAATGGCCATCTCTTGGGCCTCTTTGCCTCAATTTTTTGGCCAATTAACTCTATTTTTTGCTCTTTTTGGCCTTTAAGGAGTCTCGGGAGGCCCCCGAGGACATTCGAGTTCTGTTGCCCTTCTTAAGACTCCAAATTGTCCAAAATCTGTCGCCAAAATGTTCGCGGGACTCAAAGATATGCTGCCGGGGCAGCACAAGAACCCGCCCCCATCGCAGACGCCCGCACCCACGGGGCCCCCGGGGACCCCTCAGGGGGGCCCCCCTGGGGGCCCCCCCCCCGAGCAGCAAGGAGGCGCCTCAGCTGAAAATGAAATAACTCCTCCAGTTCCCGAGGGAGCAGAGCCTCTGGATGAGGCAGAAGTGGAGAAGATGCTCTTTGATGAATATCTCGGTCAGGCCTCTTGCTGCTGCTGCTGCTGCTGTTGCTGGTGCATCTGTTTTTGGGGTTGCTGCTAATGCTGCTTTCGGCTCTGTTGCTGCTGGCAGTACTGCTGCTGCTGCAGGCGCTGCTGCTGCTGCGCTTTCTGCACTTGGGAATGCTGCAGCAGCATTTGCGTTCGCTAGCGGGGCAGCTTTTGCTGCTGCTACTGCTGCTGGGCGTTGGTTTGCAGCAGCTGGTGCTGCAGCTGCAACAGCAGCTGCTGCTGTTGCTGCTGCAGCTGCTGAGGACACTGTGTTGATTTGTTGCTGGCGCATCGGCAGAAGTAGAAGCAGCAGCAGCAGCAGCAGCTGAATGAGCCATCTCAGGGGCAGCAGGAGCTACGGCAGCACCAGGCTGCAGCAGCAGCAGCAGCAACAGCAGCGCAGCAGCCACTAAAGCAGCAGCAGCGTATGGGTGTCTGCATGCTTGTCAGGAGCTGCTGAATATACTTATGAAGAGTTTCTTGAAATTGTGCAACAGCCTCCGGAAGAAAAGGGGGAAACTGAAGACGAGAAAAGGCACTGGCAGCACCCGAGGAGGTGGGGGATTTTACTAAGTTGAAAATGAAGAAGTCTGTGGCCGTGCATGCAGCATTAGGCTCTTTTTGGAGTTATTTAGAAGGTTTTTAGATTGCAGAAATAGAATAACTGGAATTAAATAACTGCAGTTAAAACCACTTCAAATCTTCTCGCAGACGCTCAGTGGTAGTGCGCTGCGGTGTATGGACAGCTGCGCAAGCTTGAAGGCCTCATTGCTACTTTTCCCGTTTTCATTTCTTTTTAAAATTATTTGTATATATGCGTGCACATGCAGATGAAAATTTTCACAGCATGCATGCCCCAGCAAGCATATGTGCATGCATGTAAATGCATGTTTGCGTGAATGCACAAAAGATTTGTATGTATTTATTTATATATAAAAATTATCCATATATATATATCTATAAAAAATTGGCCTAAAAGCCTGTATATGTGTGGGGCGGTGCACATTTGAGGCAGCAGAAGTAAAAGGTTTGTCCTTGTGTGCAGTTCAGCCTCGCATGCATTGGTGTATGCGTTGATCTGTATGCGTCCATGCATGCATACATGCATGCACGCGTATGTGAATGCGCTTCTGTATGTGTGTATATGCATGCGTGCTTGCATGCATGCATGCTTGTGTGTATGCATGCATGCTTGCTGCGTGCATGCATGCACGCATGCACATGTATGTGCATGCATGGTGCCATTGCATTTTTTTGTTATGCTAGTGCACTAACATCTCTCTTTGTCTTTTGTCTTGAGGCTTTTTTGGCTTTCTTGGTTTCGCTTTTCAGATGGAAAGTTGTCTTGTGGAACTTGGCCATTACGAATTACATGTCCGATCACCTTTCTGCCTTTGTTGAAATTGAATTCGGGGGCAGCAAAGAAGAATGCAAAGTGCAGGTGACTTGTCTTTTCTGCTGCTGTTGCTGCTCCCGCTGCTGCTGTTGCTGCCGCTGCCGCCGCTGCGGCTAAAGCCAACGCCTCA
>NW_013544909.1:0-2633 GCF_000499545.2 Eimeria tenella
CCCCCCGAGGGGCCCCCCGAGGGAGGCCCCCCCCTTGCTTGGGTGGGGGCCCCCTCCTCCTTTTTGTCCCCTTCAGATCCCTGGGAAGGGCCCCCTGGGGGCCCCCCTGGGGGGCCCCCTGGGGGCCCCTCAGAGGGGGCAGGGTTGAGATAAAGATAGGGATTTTGAGGGACTGCTCGGGGAGGCAAAAGGTCCTTTACACATTCGGGAATGGCCAGGGCCTGAGACCCACGAGCAGCAGCAGCAGCAGCAGCAGCAGCAGCAGCGTCAAGCGCCCACTTAATATAAAGCCCTGGTGACCACTGGTTACTAGCTGGAGGTGTACATACACTGCAAAAGGGCGCAAACCGCATCTACCCCAAGCCCCAAACCCTAAACCCCAAACCCTAAACCCTAAACCCTAAACCCTAGCGCACGAGTGCGTCTGGGTAGTTGATGCGCATGGCCTTCTCGAGGGCCAGCTTGATGAAGAGCTTTGTGGAAGGGGGCCCCCTTCCAACTCCAACCCATTCTTCCAGCAGCTTGCTGGGGCCCCCCCAGGCATTTAACCAGTACCCAAAAAAGTCCGACAAAGTCTGCAGCAGCAAACCCACTGCAGCACCAAATCCACTGCAGCTGCAAGCCCACTGCAGCAGCAAACCCACTGCAGCAGCAAACCCACTGCAGCACGGGGCCCCAAGGCCTCCACGGGGGCCCCCTGCTGCAGCAGCAGACCAAGAGCATCTCTGGGGGCCCCAAGAGATGCTGGTGGTCTTTAAGCTAAGGGGCCCCGTAAGATCTGTAAGATGAGGGGCCCCTGCAAGATGGAGGGCCCCCGTAAGATGGGAGGCCCCTCCAGCCCGCCCTGAGAGCCCCAGGGGGCCCTCAAGGGGCCCCCAGGGGGGCCCCTGGGGGCCCCCTGGGGGCCCCTGAAGTGGAGAAGGAAGAAAGTGTTGCATTTGGTGGCTCAAATGGACTTACTAGAAGGGTTTGGTGGTCCATGTCAATAGAGCGGCGCACAAGACTTGTAAGAAGAGTCTCAACAACAGAAATGAGAGGGTTTTGCAGCTGGCAGAGGCGGTGCAGCAGACGGGCGTAGGCAAAGGGGGCCCCCGAGGCGCCCCTGATGATCGGAGAGCGAGGCAGCCGCAGCATTTCGCTGAAAAGGCACTAAACGCATGCAAATATAATGCAGAAACAAACAAAATAATTAAAAACTCGAAGAAAAACGACTTCGTGGTGGCTGCGCTTTCTTTCGGCGCTCACGGGCGTGCCAATTCAGGTGTACATACACCTCACGTTTGCACGCCGGCACCTGCTGCGGATCTTCGGATTTAAAGCCTCAAAAGAATAAAAAGAATAAATGCAAAAGCATTAAAAGGGAAATAAACCCATTTTATCAAAAGATCTTTGCAGAATATTCAAAGAAGGCGGCACCTGGCACGCGGGTCTGCTGCAACGCGATTGCAGGAATTCTTGAAACCAATCTGCTGCTTCTGTAATGCCATTATTCCATTATTCCATTATTCCAAGATTAAAAAACATTTATTTCCATTTATTCACCACTGCATGCATGCAGAGAGAAGAAGAAACGAAGCTGGAGGCGCAAAAACAGGCGCCGCAGCGCAGCACCCCGTACACGCCCAGCTAGGGTCTAGGGTTTAGGGTTTAGGGTTTGTGGCTGACCTCCACCAAGACGTAGTCGAACTGCGGGTGGTCTACTGGCACTCGCAAAAGCTGCTCCGCACAAAGGGAAATGTTTGGCAAAAAGTTTCGAAGAATTGTCAAAAAATAGTCCTCCAGTATCCTGAGGTGTACGTACACCCCAGCACACGCGCCAGCCCCTCATGCGTACACCCCAAAATGCAAAGCCCTCATGTTCAATCCACCTTCACCCTAAACCCTAAACCCTAAACCCTAAACCCCCCTCAGCACTGGGCCCTTTTAAACCCTAGAGCCTGGACCTTCCTAAACCCTAAACCCTGAACCCTCCTAAACCCCCCCAAACGCTCCAAAACCCTCCAAACGCTCCAAAACCCTCCTGAACTCAAGCCCTGGCCCGAACCCCCTCCAAGCCCCAAACCCAAACCCTAAACCCCAAACCCTAAACCCTAAACCCTAACCACTGGTCGTGCGGGGGGAGGGGAATGTCGACGTGCTGCAGAGACGCGGGAAGCCTCAGGAGGGTTTCCAGGGGCTGCATGCGGGGCAGCAAAAGTTGGGGTTTTATATTTTGCAAAAAAGGAAACTCCAAAAGGGGGGCCCCCTCTGCTGCAGCGGGAGACAAGAGGGGCCCCAACTCGCTGGACTGGTAAAAACGCAGAGTCGTGCGCGAGTGCCACTCCGCCTGCGACAAACCCTAAACCCTAAACCCTAAACCCTAAACCCTAATCCCTGAGCCCCAAACCCTAAATTCTACATCCTACGCCCCGAACCCTGGACCCCGAACCCTGAACCCTACTCCCTAAGCCCTGAATTCGGAATCCCAAACCCTAAACCCTAAACCCTAAACCCTAAACCCTCACGTCGATCATTGAGTCGATTGCATCCAGCAGCGCCGCCAGTCTGTCCGTGGTGCTCAGAGTTGGGGGGGCCTTTGCCTCGGGGGCCTCTCCCTGCCGTTCTGGGGGCCCCCCTGCGGGGGGCCCCCCCCC
>NW_013544910.1:0-1698 GCF_000499545.2 Eimeria tenella
AGCAGCAGCAGCAGCAGGGCCAGCAGCAGCAGCAGCAGGAGCAGCGGAATGTCTTGCTGCGCTGCTCTCAGCGAGGCTCCCATGAATGGCCTGGACGTGCGCCTGCTGCTGCTGCTGCTGCTTGCTTTGCTGCAGCAGCTGCTGCTGTCCCAAAATATGCTTGTCTTGCTGTAGCTGCTGCCTGGGCTTTTGCTGCAGTGCCTCGTGCATCTGACGCTCCTGAGGCAGCCTAAACTGCTGCTGCTGCTGCTGCTGCTGCTGCTGCTGCTGCTGCTGCAGGCCCACGATACTCCCGCCTGGTGTTTCGCGAAGCCCTTCTGTTGCTGCCTGCAGCTGCAGAGTCTGCAGCGGCTGCTGCAGCTGCGCGTGCTCCTGCTGCTGGGGCTGCTGCAGCCGCTTTTTGCTTTGCTGCTGCTTTTGCTGCTGCTGCTGCTGCTGCTGTTGTTGCTGCTGCCGCTGTAGCTTCCGCTGTGTCGGCTCCTTAGCGCGACGTTGTTGCTGCCGCTGCTGCTGCTGCAGCATCTTCTGCTTGAATCGCTGCTGCCATTGCTGCTCAGGCAGGTCCTTCTGCGACCACGGCTGCTGCTGCTCCTGCTGCTGCTGCTCCTTCTCTTGCTGCAGTTTTTGCGGCTGCTGTTCTTGCTGCTTCTGTTCTTGTGGCTTCTCCGTCTGCTGCTGTTCTTGCACCTTCTGCTGCTGCTTTTGTTCTGGCAGTTTCTGCTGCACCTGCTGCTCCTGCGACTTTTGCTTTTGTTGCTGTTGATCGTGCTGCTTCTGCTTCTGCTGCTCGTGCTGTTGCTGCTGCTGCTGCTGAACAAGAGGCTTCTGCTGCTGCTGCTCCTGGTGGTCTTGCAATTTTTGCTGTGAATCTTTTACTTGCAGTTTATCCTGTGTCTCTTGCTGCTGTCCCGGTTGCTTCTGTTGCTGCTGCTGCTGCTCTTGCTGTTGTTGCCGACGCGACTGCTGCTGCTGCTGCTGCTCTTGCTGCTGCTTCTCTTGCGCGAGCTGCTGCTGCTGCTGGGCTGGCCGCTGCTGCCTTTGTTTTCCTTCACATTCGTCATTCACAGCGTCCGCAGGAGTATTTGCCCGCTTTGCGTCCTTGCTGCTGCTGATGCTGCTGCTGCTGTGCTGCTGCTGCTGCTGCTGCTTCTGGTGCTGCTGCGCGGCGGAGTCTCCCGCTTTTTTTTGTGCAGGGCATTTCGGCATCTGAGGAGCTTCTGCAGAAGTGCTGCTGCGTGCATGTTCCTGCTGCTGTTGCTGCTTTTGCTGCTGTTGCTGCTGTTGCTGCTGTTGCGCCTCGCGTTGCTGTTGCTGTGGCTGTTCTAGGCACTGTTGTTGTTTGTCTTGCTGCGGCTGCTGTTGCTGTTGTTGCTGCTGCTGTTGCTGCTGCTGTTGCTGTTGCTGCTGTACATTTTCTTGGTGTTCTTTCTCCAGAGTTTTTCCAACACTTTTTTGCTGCTCGTTTATTTGCGGCAGCTGCAGTAGCTGCTGTTGCGGCTGCGCCTGCTGCACTTTTTCCTGCTGCAGTTGGGCCGGCTGCTGCTGCTGCTGCTGCTGTTTCTGGCGTGTCTCCAGCTGCTCACTCTTGCACAACTTCACGTTGACGTTTTCTTGCTGCTCTTTCTGCTGCTGCTGCTGCTGCTGCGCCTGCTTCTGCTGCTGTTGCTGCTGCAGCTGCTGCAGCTGCTGCAGCCGCTG
>NW_013544911.1:0-2784 GCF_000499545.2 Eimeria tenella
CGTCAAGCCAGTATGTGTCTGTGCCCCTTTCTGCTGTTGCTGCTGCTGCTGCTGCTGCTGCAGGCCGAGCTGCGCGCATCCGAAGCAGCAGCAGAAGGCCAGTTTGCGCAGCGCACAGCAGCACTGAGGGAGACAGCAGCAGCAGCAGAAAAGGAGACGGAACAGCTGCAGCAGCAGCTAGCTGCCTCAGCAGCAAACAGAGAAGCCCTAGCAGTCGAGAGAAACCGCATTCTTAAGCTCAAAGATTCGCTTTCTAAGGGCAAGAAACAGGATTTAGGGTTTAGGGTTTAGGGTTTAGGGTTTGGGGTTTAGGGTTAGGGGTTTAGGGTTTGGAAGTCAAAAGAATGAGTGCTCGGGCTGTGACGCAGAAGCAGCAAGGCTGGAGTGTTCGGCTCTCAGGGTTTAGGGTTTGGGGTTTAGGGCTTAGGGTTTGGGAATTAGGGTTTAGGATTTGTGAATACAGAGTTGGAGCGTTCGAAGGCCTCGAATGACCAAGCAGCTGAAACTATTAGGAAGTAAACCCTAAACCCTAAACCCTAAAACGTAGACCCTAAGCTATCTAGCGTTGTGGAGACCCCAGCGACACACAGAGGCGCAGAAAAAGGGCAGCAGCAGCGGCAACAGCAGCAGCAACAACAGCAGCAACAGCAACACCAACAGCAGCAACAGCAGCAGCAGCAACAGTAGCAGCAAAGCCACCACCGGCACAAGACCCTTGTTTTTCTTTGCAGATTAACTCAGAGCCACCAGCAGCAGCAACAAGAGTGCCGGGAAAAGCAGAGGCAGGTTGAACAGCAGCAGCAGCTGCTGCTGCAGCAGCAGCAACAGCAGCAGCAACAGCAGCAGAAGATCAAAGAGCTGCAGCAGCAGCTGCGAGACATCCATAGACAAAAGGAAGAGACAGAGGAGAGACTCCAAAACGCCGAAGCTGCTGCTGCCAGCTTAAAGCGAGAGAAGCTGCAGCTAGAGGGAGGCATTTTGCTGCTGCAGCAGCAGCAGCAGCAACAGCAGCAGCAGCAACAGCAGTTGCAGCAGCACCACCAACAGCAGCAGCAGCAGATGCAACGGCGCCATCAGCAACAGCTGCAGCAGCTGCAAAGCCAGGTGCAGCAGCAGCAGCAGCAACTCCAACAGAAAGATTTGCTGCTGCAGCAACAGCAGCAGCAGCAGCAGCAGAATGATAAGCACCAGAGAGAACTGCATGCAGCTGCAGAAGACAAGGTTGCAAGGTTTGTTGCTGCTACTGGCGCTGCTGCTGTGACTCGAGTTGCTGCTGCAGCTGCGGCTGCTGTGACTCGAGTTGCTGCTGCAGCTGCTGCTGGGATTCGTATTGCTGCTGCTGCTTCTCTCTGCTGCTGGAGCTAGCACTGCTGCTGTAGTTGCTGGTGCTGCAGTTGCTGCTGTTGCTTTGTGACCTGCAGCTCTTCAACGGCTGATGCTGCTTGCTGTGAGGAAGAGACGGCGAGACTGAAGGTTTGCAAACGAGGGTTTAGGGGTTAGGGTTTAGGGTTTAGGGTTTAGGGCTTATGGGGTGCTACTTAGCGCTGAGAACCAGCTGCTAGGGTTTAGACAGCTGTCAAGGGTTTATGGTTAAGCGTTTGTCCTTGAAGAAGAGTGTCTCGCACCTTTCTCCATCGTTTAGGGTTTAGGGTTTAGGGTTTAGGGTTCAGGGTTTAGGGTTTAGGGTTTGTGGGCAGGCGGAGAACGAAAGCCTAAAGGCGAGGCTGCGGAAGCTGGGGAGGCCCCGGGGGGGCCCCCTAGAGGGGCCCCCAGCAGTTCTTTCTAAACCCTTTGGGCCTCCCCCATTTGCTGCAGCAATTCCCCAGGGGGGCCCCCTTGGGGGGCCCCCCCAGCAGGCCTATTCCCCCTCTGTGGGGCCCCCCCAGGGGCCCCCAGATGACAGTACCCTTTCAGGGGGGCCCCCAGGGGCTCGGCTGCTGCAGAAGAATGAAAGCGACAGCCCTCAAGCAGCAAGGGGCCCCCGGGGGGTCCCCCAGCAGCAAGGGGGGGGCCCACAGCAGCAGCGGGGGGGCCCCCAGCAGCAAGCGGGGGGCCCCCAGCAGCAAGGGGGGGCACCCCAGCAGGGTACTAGGGCCCTGCAGGGGAGACAAAGCCAGCAACAAGATGGGGCCCCCCAGGAAGAAGGGGGCCCCCAGGGTGTGGGGAACCCTCAGCAGCAGCAGGGAGGCCCTCAGCAGCAGGGGGGCCCCCAGGAGGTGGGGGCCCCCCAGCAGCAGAGGGGCCCCCAGGAGGTGGGGGGCCCCCAGGGGGAAGAGGAAGCTGCAGCGAGAAGTGAGGCACAACAGCAGCAGCAGCAGAAGCAGCAGCAAGACGTTCTGCAGCAGAAGCAGGAGCAGCAAGAGGTGCCGCAGCAGAAGCAGCAGCAGCAGCAGCAAGAGGTGCTGCAGCAAAAGCAGCAGCAGGATGAGGACAAGCAGCAAATAGACACTGCTCCTTCTACGGTGTGCGCTGCTGCACCTGAGAGCTGATGGGCCTAGCTGTAGCTAGCTAGCTAGCTAGCTAGCTAGCTGCTTCTGCTGCAGCACCTCTTGTTACTGCTACATAGCTAGCTATGGCTAGCTAGCTAGCTAGCTGGCTACCTAGCTAGCTGCGCTCAGCAGGCTCTCTTTGCCTAGCTGGCTGTGGCTAGCTAGCTAGTGGCTAGCCACAGCGACTTCAGCTAGGTATTTTTTGTCGCCAGCAACACGCCGCTGGGCCCAGCTAGCTAAGCTGGCCCCCGCTAGCTAGCTGCAGCTAGCTATGGCTAGCTAGCTGCAGCTAGCT
>NW_013544912.1:0-8609 GCF_000499545.2 Eimeria tenella
AAGCAGACCTGGCTGAGGCTGCTTCAAAGGTGGGCCTCAGCCCGTGGGGTGAAGGCAACCGTGCTGCTGCTTCTGCTGCTGCTGCTGGCGCTGCTGCTGCTGCTGCTGCTGCTGCTGCTGCTGCTGCTTCTGAAGATGAGTCAGTGGCCGTAGACCCCGTTCCAGTGTTCCCCAGCGCTCGCGCGCAGCAGCAGTATCACCATCATTATCAGCAGCAGCTGCTGCTGCAGCAGAAGCAGCAGCGAGTCATTGGTGCTGCTGGCGCAGCTGCTGCGCCATCTCCCGCAGAGGGCAGCAGCTTGCTGCAGAAGCAGCAGCAGCTCTCGGCCTCACTGACTAGGGGCTCCTCCGCAGTAAGGGGAAGCAGCAGCTGCAGCATGATGAATATGCTTTCATCTGCTTCGCTGAACAGCAGCAGCAGCACTGAGAGCAGCAGCAGCAGCGTCAGCAGCAACGAAAGATGCGCCATGACTCCTGCTGCTTCTCTAGGGTCGTCCCCCGCAGCTGCAGCGCAGGTGCGGCCAGCAGTCTCCCCACCGGCTGCTGCTGCTGCTGCTGCTGCTGCTGCTGCTGCTGCTGCTGAGGGGTCGCCTGCTGCCTCGCTGTGGGGCCTCTTCTTATGAGGGGGCAGCACATTTGCTGCAGAGCAAAATAGGCAAAATAAATCTCATTGAATTCAAAAGCATTCATCTGTTGCTTGCATGGAAGTGTAGATTGCTGCAGTTCCTGCTGCTGCTGCTGCTGCCTGCGCTGCTGCGTGGGTTTTATACAGTAGGACATTCTTGCGGCCCTTTGCAGGCGCCCAGCAGCAGCAGCAGCAACAGCAGCAGCAGGAGCAGCTGCAGCAGCAGCAGCAGCAGCAACTGACACTGGTAGCAGGAGCGCAGTTGCCTGCAGCCCCGCAGAGCCTTGAGCGGAAGGCGGAAGGTGCTGCTGCTGCTGCTGCTTTGGATGTCCGTTTTTGTTTATTCTTTGTGTCTTTTTCAAGAATTTTGTCTTAATCTGCTTGTGCATTATTTTATTTCCACTTGCTCATTTATGTTGCTGCCAGCAGCAAGGCTGCGTCTGCCTCGTGCCTTTCTTTGCTGTCTCGCAAACCCCACACTTTAATTAAATAGAAATGCATGCAGCAGCAGCTTTGCTGCTATTGCTGGAGTGTACAGACAGCTGCTGCACAGCAGCGCAGCAGAGGGAGTTACTGGGGCGGCCCCAGAAAGCTGCAGCAGCCCAGAAGCAGCAGCAGCTCCTCCTGCAGCAGCCGCTGCTGCTGCAGCAGCGACAGCAGCAGCTGCTGCTGCAGGCTCTGCTGCAGCTCTTCTCTTTCTTTTCTTTCCAGAGAGGTGGCTTCGCTAGCCACGACCTGCGCTTCTTTTAGGTGCATGCATGTCTATATATATATATATAATATGTACAACATAAAATGTAGAATACATAATATATATGAAAGTAACATATATATTTGTATAGTATATTTATATATATATATATCATGTAATATACATATACATATATATATTTATAGGAAATATATATGTGTACATATATACATGTATATATATATATATACATACATACATATATACATATATATATATATATATATATATATATATATATATATATATATATATATATATGCAACCAGCACACGGGTTTTATGAAGAAGCTGCTTAGTATGTGAACCTGCGCACTTGAACACGAGCAGCAAAAAGCACAAATATAAATAAATTAATAATAAATAAATTAAAATAAATAATAAAAACTAAAAATAAATAACTAAGTACTTGGGTCTATTATATTCACTGACATCAAAACGCATGCAAGTGAAGAGGCCCTTTGGCGCCGTTTGCCTTCTCAGGCAAGCAGAAGCAGCAGCTGAGCTGCAAAGTAGGCGCAGTGCTCAAAGACTTGCTGCTGCTGCTGCTGCTGCTGTTGCTGCTGCTGCTGGCGCCTCAGCGCCCAACTTGATTATCAGGAGCAGCAAAGGTCCTAAGAGGGAACTTCAAGGGGGCGAGGCGTGGCAGAATTGCTGCGGGCTTTGTGCTGCTGCGGGTGCTTCTTCGAAGCAGCAGCAGAGCAGCAACTCTGCAGCTGCTTCAGCTGCATTTTAGGGCTGCAGTTGCTGGTACTCCTGCTGCTGCCGCTGCTGCTGGGCCCATACTGTTTTGTTTAGCATTGTAGCATAACAGTGGCAATATTTACCGAAGTTATGAATAAATTATTTCTAAAATGTTTAATCTAGAACGTCAGCTGGTTTGGAAACAATAGCAGCATTTAATTTGTTTTGCAATTCTTGTTTAAAAGACATTTCATTCGCCATATTTACATTTTAAGTTTTATGCTTTTCAGAATTTGCAACATTTTCTTCGAATGAAGAAATTCCAAAATTGTATTGTATATACTTTTTATAAAATCGCATCTTCAAACGGAAGAAGTTGTTGCTGCTGGGACTGCTGCTGCTAATGCAACTGCTGCTCTTTCTGTTGCCTCTGTTGTGGGCAATTGGACTAGTGGTCCACAGCAGCAGTTTCATAGCAACTATTGCAGCAGAAAAAGCTCTGCGCCGCTGTCTTGTTGCCCACAACACACAGTGCATAGCCCTAGTTTAGCTAATAGGGAATTCTTAGCTGGCTAGCTAGCTAGCTAGCTAACAATTCCGTAGCTAGCTAGCCAAAAAATCCGTTTTAAGCCATCTATCTGGGGTGCGGATACGCAGCGAGAGCTGTGGCTAGCTAGCTAGCTAGCTATTTGACTGGCTAGCTAGCAGCTTACCAAACGCCTGCGCCACTTTTCTTGCTGCCTGACAAGCCACGGCTAGCGTCTGGGCTGGCCGTGGCTAGCTAGCTGCGGGCAGCTTCGCGGCAGCTCGGGAGCAGCTAGCCAAGTGCTGCTGCTAAGTTCACAGAGCTGCAGCTATGCCACAGAAATAGCTGCTGCAGACTTGCTGCGGCAGCAAGGGAGATGAAGAGCAGCACTTGCTGCTGCTGTGGCTGCAGCTGCTGCGCGGTGCTTGCAGAGAGCCAGAGGCCTTTGCTGCAGTTCTATCGGCGTATTTGACTTTGAAAGAAAGCTTTAATTTGCTTAAATGCATTAAAGTGAGAATTTGGAATGCCTCGAGACCAGATAGGAGGGCCAAAACTGCCCCAGGCAGCTAGTTTCCTGCCCTGGGGGGTAGGCGTGGCTAGCCATGGCTTGCTGTGGCTAGCCGTGGCTAGCTATGGCTAGCTGTTGCTGCCTGTGACTAGCCGTGGCTAGCTGTTGTTGGCCGTGGCTGGCTGTTGCTAGCCGTGGCTAGCTATGGCAAGCTGTGGCTAGCTGTGGCTAGCTGTGGCTAGCTGTGGCTAGCTGTGGCTAGCTGTGGCTAGCCACACAACGACGCAGCTCTGGGCGGCCAAGCTGCCCGAGCGCCAGCCTGGAGTTCCTGCGGCGCCGCCAAACATTCAAATACAAACAGCCACAGCAGCTGCTGCAGTTGCTGCAGTTGCTGCTGCTGCTGCTGCTGACTTCAGCAGCAGCAGATGTGTGTGTCTACCCAGGCCCTCAGTCTTTGCCAAAAGCATCGAAGTTCTTATCTCGGCTTCTGAATTGTGAGAAGTGCGTATGGGCTGCTCTGCGTGCACGTTGCTGCTGCTGCTGCTGCTGCTGCTCAGCAGCAGCAGAAGCAGTTTTTGTGCAGCAGCAGCCCCAATAACAGCCACAAAGGCAGCAGCACTCACCTCAGTAAGTGCTCTGCCGGCGCAGCTGCGGGGCTGAAGGAAAAAGCTGCTCCATAAGTTCTTTTGAGTGTCTCACGAGGGCCCTGAAGAATTCGAAATAAACAAATCCAGCTTCTAGACCCCGCAAAAATGTTTAGGGTTTAGCGAAGATGGGGGCCCCGAACGCGCGGCCTAGAGTTTTGCTGCTAGGGTTTAGGGTTTAGGGTTTAGGGTTTACAGCCGTAGGGAGTTCGTCGAGGCGAGGATGCAGCCAGGATGGTCATGGCTCTTGCGGTGAGTGGCTTGAACAACAACCTGCAGTTCCTCCCACAGACACGCAAGAAACTCCATGCTTTTAGTGCTTCAAGCTAGCTAGCTAGCTAGCTACCTAGCTAGCTAGCTAGCTAGCCAACTGTCTAGGCACCTTAGCTGGCTTGCTGACTAGCTAGATATCTATCTAGCTGCCGCAGCTAACTGGCTAACTAGCTAACTAGTCAGCTAGCTAGCTGGCATAGCTGGCTGGCTGGCTAGCATGCTAGATAGCTACCTAACTGCCCTAGCTAGCCAGCTAGCTAGCTAGCTCCCCTAGCAAGTTGGCTAGCTAGGTAGCTAGCTAGCTAGTTGGCTAGCTAGTTTGAGTTTGCAGTGCACTGCGGGGCTCCCACAGTCCCCCGCCCCTGCGCAGCCGCCCTTGAGGGAAGCCCGCGTTGCGGGTTTTTCTGAGAGCCTTTAGGGTTTCTGGACTGAGGGTTTAGGGTTTAGGGTTTAGGGTTTAGGGTTTGTGGTGCAGCGCAGGGGCCTCAAAAGTGGCGCTGCAGCAGCAAAATGACGGACCTTTACTGTCTCAGAGTCTGTCATTTCATCTTTGATGGAAACTGTTGGCCGCTGCTCTGCTTTCCACTCCCCTGGCCGCCTGCAGCAGTAGTCTTCCAGCAGCAGTTGCAGCTCCTGCGGACTCAGCGCAATTCAAAAGCTGCAGCTTTTCCAGCACTTGGAAATTAAAATTAAAATATAATTAAGGGCACAAGGCTCCTGTACTGAAGTAGGTACATGGGTTGCTGCGAGGTGCAGCAGCAGCAGCAGCAGCAGCAGCAGCAGCAGCAGCAGCAGCCAGAACTGCAGCAGCAGCAGCAGACAAAACAGCAGCAGCTGCAGCAGCCGCAACAGCAATAGAAGCAGCAGTAGCCAAAACAGCACCAGCAGCAGCCAAACTATCATCTGCGGCAATCAAAGCAGCAGCAGCAGCAGCAGCAGCCAGCGAATGGAGGCCGGGGACTCTGGGGCGGACCGTGAGGGTCTCGGGCTGTGCATGTTCCTTGCGCATGAAGAACTCCACCTGTACTTTGGCGTGGGGCGGCTTGCGGCTGTCATTCGATATTGCCTTGTGCTTCAGCAGCCGCACAGGAACTTCCATCTGCAGCAGCAGCAGCAGCAGCAGCGGCAGCAGCAGCGCAGCAGCAGCGGCAGCAGCAGCGGCAGCAGCAGGAACAGAAGCAAAACGTCAGTGAAGTAGCACCAGTAGCGGCACTGTCAGCAACAGACCTGTCAATGGCACAGCAACGGAGGCACTACCGGCAGTATCAGCAGCAGCAGCAGCAGCAGCAGCTGCTGCTGCTGCTGCAAAGGAGAGCATGGGCTGCATACCTCTGTGCCATCTTCTCCAACCTCAAAGATGCATGCATGTAGGCCAACGGCAACGCATCTCGCCCTGTAGAGGACCAGCGTTCCTGCGGCTGCTGCTGCTGCTGCAGTTGTTGGCGCTTTACCTGCTGAGGCGGCAGCCGCGAGCGCCGAGGGAAGTCCAGCAGCAGGAACAGAAGCAGCAGCAGCAGAAGACAGCGACAGTGCTGCTGCAGAGTCCACTGCAGCAGGGAGGGCCTCCTTCACAGACACAATATCTCCCACGTCAAATGGGTGCAGAAATCCCATATAATGGGCTTCTTCCCACAGCTCCTTGAGCCGGCCGACTGCAATTTCAGGCAACAGCAGCAGCAGACACAAATACAAAAACGCATGCAAGTTTATGAAAAGCACTTGGGACACTTCAGTGCAAAAAAACACCCCAAAAAAGGCACATTTGAAACGAGTAAAGTTGAACTTCGGGGTGCATGCGTTTCTGCGCCTCCAGATAGGTAATGAACTTGAATTTCAAATAAATGTAATTGTTATTATTGTTACTATTGTTATTATATTCAAATATGGACTGCCTATAGATAAAGGAATTTAGTATACATTGCCTAAGGCTAATTTACTTGAATATAAAATGCCTCTTCTGCCTGTGCTTGAGTATGAACTGCCCTGTTAAATGCACTTGCAAGTGGAATGCATGCAATTATTCTGTTTGAGAATTAATTAAATATAATTAATTGCCTATAATAGTTGTATTTAAATATGACTGGAGTTGAACAGAAAGTGCGGATGGTGAAAAGACTGAGTGTGAACTGCCTGAGGCGACTTCGCCTGAATATTAACTGTCTATGTTTAAAACTTGAATATGCGCTGCTTAGGGCCATTTGTCTTTAATTTAAATTAAACATTACTAATATAATTGAATGTGAACTGATTGTGGCTATTTTCTCAAAACAAATGGCCTCTGGCGACTGGACTTGGCTGAGCTTCAAGATGAAACGCCTCTCTTTTATCTGCTTGAATGTGGACAGTTTATGTTACCTTGCTAGCTCATGAATTGCGAATGACTAATTCATTATTCATGAATTGTGAAGGGCAATACAAGTGAATATGAGTGGCAGAGGCTTAGTGAGCTTGAACAAGGGCTGCAGATGATGAATTCTTTTCAATATGAAAACGCACAAGATTGCCTTTTTTGAATCTGAACTGCATATGGCTGCTAAGCTCGAATATAAGTTGCATGCAGCTAATTTATTGAGTGGGAACAGCAAATAATAAATGTGTTTTGAACTAAATGGCAGGAGGTTGCTGCACTTGACTAAGAGCTGCAAATAGTCGTTGTGCTGAATGTGAACTACGGGTGGTAAGGACATTTGAATTTGAACAGCATATAAGCATTTTATTTATATATTTATATATTATTTGCTGATGGCTGCTTCATTTGAGCTTGGGCTGCAGCCACAGTGTTTGAACTTGAACTAAAGACTGGCTTAAAGGCGCAATTCGAAACAGCGTGGGCTTATTGAAGAAATGACTAGAAAGCTCCAGATGAAGTGTTTGCTCATGTGCATGCAAAGAGAAAAAACGAATAGTGAAAAAGGCTAAATTTGATGAATTCTGCTTCCTTGTGAAGCACTCGCAGAAAGACAGACTACCCCTAAGCCAGCTAAGAAAGCAGCAGCAGTAGCAGCAGCAGGAGCAGCAGCGGCCCCGCAGTCCCCTCGACCCCCTAAAGACCTGCATTTATGCCTCTATAAGTCTATTAAGATGCTATTTAAACTAGCTGCTGAGGAGAGACGTGCACGGAGCTGCGTCTGCTGCAGCAGCAAGCAAGGCGTCGTGGGAGCCGGTTGATGCAGGGGAGTGCATGCGCATGCAGCAGGTGTACGTACACCGCAGACCCCACAAAAACACTCACGCGATACTGCAAAGCCCACGAGAAACAAAACCCCCAAAGCCAGCGCCAGCCACTGCAGAAAGTTCAACTGCGAAAGGCCCAAAGCCAAGACCAGCCCCAGAGGCGCAGAAAGCCCCAGCAGCACCAGACTCGTCTTCCGCAGAATCGTCTCGTTCAGCTGCCACACACACGCAAACCCTAAACCCTAAACCCTAAACCCTAAACCCTAAACCCTAAACCCGAGGCCCGGAACCCTAAGCCCGAAACCTGGTACCCAAAACCCTAAACCCGAAATTCTATACCGAAGCCCTAAACCCTAAACGCTAAACCCTAGACCCTAAATAGAGGCAAGGGAATCGAAGGCAGCAGCGCTGCTGCCCAGACGCAGCCCCAGCAGCAGCTTCAAACCCTCAGCTCCTCCAAACCCTAAAACCCTAAACCCTACATGCCAAACCCTAATTAAAAGCCCCTGCAATATATTGCCCCTCGGGGCCTGTGAAAAGAGCCTTAAAGTCTGTCTTTAAGATTAAATGAATTGATTGAATTAAATAAATGACTTGAGTTAAATTGATTAAATAAATTAAATTATTTAATTAAATCAAATTAATTAATCGAATTAAATCAATTTATATTATCAACTTGCCCTTGCAGCGTGTCGCAGCTTCAGCTGCTCTCTGTAGGCGTCCATAAGGCCACAGACGAATTCGCCGCGGGTTATAAAGTCAGGGTCTGTGGGGCCCACAGCCACCCCAAACCCTAAACCCCAAACCCTAAACCCTAAACCCTCAGCCGCAAGCCCTACCGAACGCCAGCTACCCGCCGGAGAGCCAGACAATTAACTAAGGAAGTTGCGCAGCTACAAGCAGCAGCTGCTGCTGCGGCACAGCTCGCATGCACGCAGTGCCCAGAAGAAACGCAGGGCTAGCAGCAACAGCAGCAGCAGCAGCAGCAGCAAAAGGTTCTTACTAGCCCTTTCAAATGAGCGGAAAAAGAGGGTTGCATCATCGTGTCTCAAAAAATATAAGAAATGGTCCAACGTGAGCGCTTTCTGTTGCATCCCGTATCTGCAGTCAGCGTTTGCTTCTTGCTGCTGCAGCGGCAGCAGCTGCTGCTGCTGCCGCTGCGTGTCTCCAGACGCAGTGCTGCAGTCCCTCTGGCTGCTCCCCACAGGTTCGCCGCGCCAAAGAGGAGGCCCCAGAGTTAGCCGCCTCTGAGGTTCCGCTCGCTGCACCAAGAATACACACATTTTGAGTTTAGTCATGCATGCAGCAGCAGCCGCAGCAGCAGCAGCAGCAGCAGCAGCAGTGGAGAGCGCTCGCACCCGAAGTGTTAACTTACTCCCTGAATCGCTTCACAGACAAACTGCCGATCTGCGCGCCGCCTTCGCC
>NW_013544913.1:0-1212 GCF_000499545.2 Eimeria tenella
TACATACTATGTATCATGTAGAGCAACATCTAAAGCAGTATTGCCTAGTACTACTCCAGTGGTACCTCCTAGAGTAAATAGGAAAATAAAGCTTAAAGCATACCAAATATCTAGTGATATTGTACTAAATGGATTTCCCATATAAGTACTTAACCAGTTAAAAATTTTGGTACCTGTTGGAATTGCAATCATCATGGTAATAGCTGAGAAGTATGCTCTAGTATCTGTTTCTAGACCAACTGTCATCATATGATGTGCCCATACTAATGATCCTAGTACAGTAATACATCCCATAGCAAGGATCATAGAAGGACCTCCAAATACTAATTTACCTGCTGAAGTAGATAATGTTTGAGAAACAACACCAAAGGCAGGTAAAATAATAATATATACTTCTGGATGTCCGAAGAACCAGAATAGATGTTGATATAATACTGGATCACCATTAAAAGCGGCATCGTAGAATTGGGTATTTAGATGTAAGTCTAGTACCAGCATTAATAATCCACCTGTAAGAATTGGAAGTGTTCCAAGTAACATAATAGCTGTGAATACAATAGCCCAAGTAAATAGACACCATGGTTTTGAACCATTAGTAACACCTAGTACAGCAATTGTAGTTAAGAAATTAATAGATGATAAGAAGCTAGAAATACCAGATAAAGCTAAACCAAATACAATTAAATCTACTGAGGTTGGAGATAATGACATTAATGATGTACTTAAAGGAGGATAAAGTGTCCAACCAACACCTGAACCAAACTCAGAAATTAGTGAAGTACTTACAATAACCCATGAAATTGGAACTAATAATAATGAGACACAATTTACTCTAGGGAAAGCTACCTCAGAAGCTCCTAGATAGATTGGTAAGAAATAATTACCATATCCACCAAAAAGACCTGGCATAACTACAAAGAAAATCATAATAGCACCATGCAGTGTGAATGCTAGGTTGTAGAAATTTTGATTCTCTAATGCAACAACACGTAACCCAGAGGAGCTTAGTTCAAGTCTAATTAAGACTGATAGTAGTGTACCTACAATTGAGAAAAGGAAAGCAAACCATACATAGTAAATACCTAATTCTTTATGGTTTGCGGCAGTTAGAATACTAGAATTCATATAGAATTGTTGAAATTTTTTGTAAGAACTAATTACAGTTTGAATAAACTAAATGTACTTAAAAGATAGATTACGGTAAAGAATCTA
>NW_013544914.1:0-1157 GCF_000499545.2 Eimeria tenella
AGCCACAGCTAGCTGCAGCTAGCTGCAGCTAGCTGCTGGCTGCAGCTAGCTGCAGCTAGCTGCAGCAAGATACAGCTGCCCACGGCTAGTCACAGCTAGCCACAGCTAGCCAGAGGTACCCTCAGCTAGCCACAGCTAGCCACAGCTAGCCACAGCTAGCCGAAGCTGCCCGCAGCTAGCCACCGTTTCCCATAGCTAGCCACAGCTGCTCACAGCTAGCCACAGATGATCACAGATAGCCACAACAGCCCACAGCTAGCCTCAGTTAGCCACAGCTAGCCACAGCTAGCCACAGCTAGCCACAGCTAGCTGAGCAGCAAAAACAGCAGATGCGGCTTTTCTGTGGGCGGTGCCACAAGAGCCCTTTGTGTTTGCTGCTGCCGAGATGGAGCCAGTACTTGAGGGCGAGAGGCGAGAGCGAGCGTTTAGGGTTTAGGGTTTAGGCTGGGGTCTAGGGTTTAGGGTTTAGGGTTTAGGGTCTGCACGAAGCCTGCAAGAGGGAACCGCCACTGTGCACGTCCGAGCTGTTGGCTCCGAGGCCCTTATACGCGGTTGCTCCTTGAGTTAAATGGTTTAGGGTTTAGGGTTTAGGGTTTATGGTTTACGGTTTAGGGTTCAGGGTTTAGGGTTTAGGGTTTGGGGTTTGGGGTTTGGGGTGTACGAACAGCTGGATCGGGTGGCGGCAGACCTGCGGCGGCTGAGGTGACCACTGGGTGTAGGAGTTCCCAGTGTCTTTTTTGTCTTTAAATTTGCAATTTAATTGATTAAAATTAATTAATTTGCAAATTAAAAGACAAAATTAATTAATTAATTCCAAAAAGACCAGAAGAGGGGGCCTCGGGGGCCCCCTATTCCAACGATTCGCCTGAGGAGGGAGGATCTGCTGCCAGTAGCAGCAGCAGCAGCTCTGTGGAGCCTCAGGAGGAAGCTAAGTCCAATTCAATTCAATTTCTGCATCACTTTTAGGGTTTGTGTCAGCTGTTGCTGCTGAGAAACCCTATAGAAGGCCGGGTTCTGCTGCTGTTGCTGCTGCTCGCGCTGCAGCTACTGCTGCTGCAGGTGACCTGCGGCTCCTGCACTGTTGGGGTGTACGTACACCCCAACTAGCCCCACACAACCTCTTACGTTAATTACGGGCGCCGTTCCACTTGCCTGCT
>NW_013544915.1:0-1206 GCF_000499545.2 Eimeria tenella
CTTCTCCAAACCCTCGCTTTCTAACTTCCCAATTAATTTGTTAAAACCCTCAGCAGCAGCACAGCGGAGCTCTCTCTCGCTCAGTAGCACTTCTGCTGCTGCTTCTCCTTTTTCCTCAGCAGCAGCAAGCGCCCTGCGCGCAAACCTTAAACCCTAAACCCTAAACCCTAAACCGTAAACCCTTAGCACTAGGCCACAAACCCCAGGCGCGGAACCCTAAACTCTAGGCCTTAAAGTTGCGTAGCAAAAGCCAGCCGCTGGAGCCGCCTTTGTGCAGTAGATGTGTGTGTTGTCTAGGGTTTAGGGTTTAGGGTTTAGGGTTTGTGTACGTTTGGAGTTTTTTCAGGTCCTGCTGCATTCGGTTTATTTCTTCTTTGTTCTTCGCATATTCTTTCTCTCTTTCGTCCCTTTCTTCCTGAAAAACAGCGGGGAAAACCCTAAACCCTAAACCCTACACCCTACACCTTAAACCCTACACCCTAAACCCTAAACCCTACATCCTTAACCCTAAACCCTACACCCTACGTGTAAATCATTGTGGGGCAGCAAAAATGGCATGAGGGTCCCCCACTGCTGCTGCTGCTGCTGCTTCTGCTGTTGCTGTTGCTGCTTTTGCTGTTTCTGCTGCTGCTGTGCTGCTGCTGCTGTTGCTGCTGCTGCTGTTGCTGCTGCTGCTGGTCTCACCTGCATTTGTGTAAGCCTTTCGAGTGCTTCAGCTGCTTCCTTCTTTGCTGCTGCTGTCTGCTGCTCAGCAGCTTCTGCTCTCTCCGACGCCTCTCGCAGGCTGCAGCAGCAGCAGCAGCAGGAGCAGGAGCAGCAGCAGCAGCAACAATAGCAGCAGCAGCAGAAACAGCAGCAGAGGCAGCAGCGGAGTGCTATTTAGACTTTGGCTACACTCTAGAGCCTTGCCACAGCACACTCGACAGCGAATGGCCCAACAGCAGCAGCAGCAGCAGCAGCAGCATTAGCAGCAGCAGCGAGAGCACGAGAAACAGCAACATTGGCAGCAGCAGCGGCATTAGCGTTAGCATAAGCAGCAGCAGCAGCACTAGCATTAGCAGCAGCAGCAGCAGCAGCAGCATACTGTTTTCCCAGCAGGGCTGCTGCTTCTTGGTGTTTCTGCTGCTCTATCCGCCGCAGCTGCTGCAGCCGCTGCACTTCTGCTGCTAGTGTTTGCGTTTGCTTGTTTGAGTTTTGCTGCTGCCT
>NW_013544916.1:0-1466 GCF_000499545.2 Eimeria tenella
CGGCTGCTGCAGCGGCTGCCGCTGGGACTGACGCCGCTGCCGCTGCCGCTGGCCTTGCAGCAGCAGCAGCAGCAGCTGCTGCTGCTGCTGGTAGTGCTGCTGTGGCCCTGCAACAGGCCCTTTAATCTTCCAAGGGACAACGGGGCTCTCAGCTCCCAAGGCCCTACGGGGCCCCCAGGGGCCGTGGGGCCCTACGGGGGCCCCTGGCCCAGAAGTTTTGGTGCCCCACGGGGGCCCCCTGGGGGCCCCAGAAGCCTTAGGGCCCCGTGGGCCCCGCGGGGGCCCTGGGGCCACCTGGCCCTGGGGCCCCTGGTGGCCTCAGGGCCCCCAACTATTCGTAATTTGTTATTGGGGTTTTGCTCACTTGTTGCAGAATATGTGTTTAGTGTCTTTGGAAGAGAAGGCCTTAATAAGGCTGCGGTACTCGGGAGTTTGCGTCACCTGCAGGGGCACCCGAAGCCGTACTAGCATTTAGGGTTTAGGGTTTGGGGTTTGGGGCAGAGGGGGGCGCAGCACAGAAGAGCGGGAAGGGGCACAGGGACGCAACAGGCGGAGCAGCACCAGCGACCGATGGCAGCAAAAACAGCAGCAGCAGCAGCAGCAACGCAGCAGAAAAGGGAGATGGAAGCGGAAATAAAATGAGACCAAGAAGCAAAAAAGCAAAGACAATTGAAAAAATAAATGAACAAAGAGAGAAACGGAACAGCTAGCTAGCAAACAGCAGCAGCAGCAGCAGCAGCAGCAGAAGCAGCAGCAGAAGCAGCAGCATCTCGCGAGCCCGCCAACTGACCAGCTACCTATCTAGCTAGCTATCCAGCTAGATAGACAATTACCTACCTAGCTAACAAGCCAGCTAGCTAGAAAGATAATTACTAAGCTAACTATCCAGCTAGCTAGCTACCTACCTATGTAGTTAGTCAGCTAGCTAGCTAGCTGGCTAGATATCTAGCAAATACCCAGCTCGCTAGCTAGCTGGCCATCTTCGTAGCTAGCTAGCTAGCTAGCTATACAGCAGAAAGAAACAGAAAGGCGAGGATCACCTGGGGAGAAGTCAAGTGGAAAACAGCCGAGATCTTGTCTGCAGAAGAAGCCTCAAGAAGCTTTCGCTGCAGCAGCAAAGCAGAAAACAAAAAGGATTTCTAGCAGCTCCATTTAACTTTCTAGCTGCTCCATTCTCCGCCTGTTTGCTTTTCCTGTGTCTCTGTCTCTGCGCTGGCTCTGGCCCGTCCTGCTGCTGCTGCTGCAGCTAGCTCAGGCCTTTTGCTGACCCCGTACATCCCTTCCCAGCAGCAGCAGCAGCGACAATAGCAGCAACCGCAACAGCAGCCGCTCCAGCAGCAGCATCTGCCTCAGCAGCATCCGCCCCAGCAGCAGCAGCAGCAGCATCATCCGCCTCAGCAGCAGCAGCAGCAGCATCCGCCCCAGCAGCAGCAGCAGCACCCGCCCCAGCAGCAGCAGCAGCCGCT
>NW_013544917.1:0-1362 GCF_000499545.2 Eimeria tenella
CCCACGCCACTCAGGGGGCCCCGGCGCACCCAGCAGCGCCTCGGGGGGCCCCGGGGGGCCCCAGGGGCCCCCTGGCTTCCGTAGAGTCCCTGGGGCAGGGGGCTTTTGGGGGGCCCCTTGCTTTCGACGCAGCTGCTGCTGCAGCAGCAACAGCAGCAGCAGCAGCAGGTCCCGAGCTGCTGTTCATTTTTCCTGCCGAGTGGAAGTTTGCCCATTTAGAGGGGCCCCTTTGCTTCAGGGGCCCCCCATGAGAAACATACGGGGGCCCCCCCAAGGGGCCCCTTTAATGGAAAACTGTACCCAGTGCCTTTCCCAGGTCCCCCCGGGGGCCCCTTGGGGCCCCCGAGATGGCCCGGGGGCCCCTGGGGGGCCCTGCGGGGCCCCCAGTGGCTCTTTTGCTGCTGTGCTGCGGGCTAATGGGGGCCCCAGGCTGCATGCATGCAGAGAGGGCCCCATGTCTTGTTCGCTGCACAAGTTCACTTTAGGCACAAGTTCACTTTAGGGGCCCCCAGCAGCTGCAGGGGGCCCCCCGAAGTTCTAACTTCTTATTGGGGGCCCCCAATTGTGGGCCCAACTGTCTCAGCTATTTTTTAATATGCAATGGCGAAGTGCTTCTCTAGTTTAAATACAAAACAGAAGCCCGTCGCTGCGCTGCTGCTGCTGCTGCTGTTGCTGCTGCTGCTGCTGCTGCTGCTGTTGTGTTTACAGACAGTCAAGCGGTCGTGTCTGCTGAAGGGCAGCTTAGGGGGTGGCAGTTTGTTTTGCTGCAGTCGAAATGTCGCACTAACAGCAGCAGCAGCTGCTGCGGGTGTCTGTGTTGGGATTGCATGCATGCATTTCGGGAGTTTGTTTATGCATTTATTTCGTTTAAAGGCCAAAAACCTGCCACAATAAGTAAATTACTTCTTTTAATTAATTGAATTTGCTGCTAAAGATTTAGATCTTGGATGAGCTGCTGCGAAAGCTGCACAAAGAGTGCCAGGGTCACCTGGCGGCTGCGGCGGTGAGCAGGCGGGCGGGGCCGGGAGGGCTGATGAGTTTGTCATCCATGAACAAATACCTTTTAAAAAAGTGAAAAAGCTAAAAATATTCAAATTAAAGAATTAGAAAAGCCTAGCAGCGGGAGATCCTTCGCTTTCTGCCGCCGCAGCTGCCGCCGCCGCATGTGGCTCGATTTCAAATGGAAATCCCGGCCTTTGCAGCGGGCTCAAGCGGCATTTGTGTTGCTTCAAGCATATTTTATTGTAATTGACTTTAATTGACTTTCTTTTCCCCGCAAAAAGCCCGAAATTCCTAAAGTTTCGCCGCCGGATTTCGGAGGTTTCGCACGTCGGCTGCGCGGCGGGTTTAGGGGTATGGGAA
>NW_013544918.1:0-1147 GCF_000499545.2 Eimeria tenella
GCTGCTGCTGCTGCTGCTGCTGCCCGGTTCAAAGCGCCGCAAGCCAGCCCCGCGTTTAGGGTTCGCTTGAAAATTTAGGGTTTAGGGTTTAGGGTTTAGGGTTTAGGGTTTAGGGTTTACTCTGCAGGAGTGACGGCGCCGTCTCCGTCGAAGTCGAGGCGGCGCAGCAGCTGGGCGCCATCAGCTGTCGATACACCGCAACTGTGTTGGCGGAGAAACTGCCGAAGTTCTTCAGCTGCAGCAGAGGGCATTCAGGTGTACATACACCTCGCGGGGCAGCAGTGAGCGAGCTGCAGCAGTAGCAGCAGCAGCAGCATTTCCATTCACGCTTCTCACTGGCTGCGTCTGCAGACTGCTGCTGCTGCTGCTGCTGCTGTTTTGTGCGCTCTGCGGCGGGCTTCTGAGGTGTATGTACACTTCTGAGGTGTTTGTACACTTCTGAGGTGTATGTACACTTCTGAGGTGTATGTACACCTCAGCAACTCCCAAGGACGCACAACTGAGGACCCCCGAGCCGGACTTGTTCAAATGTTGGAAAGCATCTACGGGGTGCAGCGCGGGACAAGCAGCAGCAACTCTTCTTCTTTTTTCTTGCTGCGGACAAATAAAGAAGAATAAAAGAAATAAAATAATAGAAAAGATTTAAATTGATTCAATTTCACTCCGATTCCACTCTGAGACGAAATCCCCAGGGGAGCTGCTGCAGGCGCTCGCCTCCCGCCTGCTGCTCTTCTGCATTGTTTCCATTATTCAACACGCCGTCTCGAAGCTGCAGCTAAATATTGTTCATAAAAAGAGGAAAAGGAAACAAAAAAGGAAAAAGGGTTTTAATTATTTGGCATTTCTCGTTTTCATGTCGGAGTTCATCTCACCGCCAGCTCGTTCTCGGCAATGCTTCTGAGAAAGCGCGCAAGATCGCAGGCAGTGTGGAAGGTTAGAGCCATCTTTCGCGACTCGCAGGAGATAAACTTGAAGTAAAACAGTTGAAAAGTCAAAACTGATGAAAAAATCGAAAATTAAATTTATTTTTTGTGGTCAAACGCGGAAGATCGGAGTGGAACGGCGCGCTGGGCTGTCCATACACCTGAAACCGCCGCGCAGCCGACGTGCGAAACCTCCGAAATCCGGCGGCGAAACTTTAGGAATT
>NW_013544919.1:0-1784 GCF_000499545.2 Eimeria tenella
AACAGCAGCAGCAGCAACAGCAGCAGCTTACCTACGTGGAACGGCCAGTGGAAGCAGCTGCTTGTGGATCCTGGCGAAGTTCCTCGGCCAACCTGTGGAGTTGTCCAGTCTCAGGAACAGCAGCAGCAAAAGCAAGAGCAGCAAGAGCAGCAGCAGCAGCAGCAGCAGCTAGGGCTGACGCCGAAGGCCAACTGTGCTACAAACATAAACAAAGGATGTGCTGGTGTGATATCTGACCCTAGCAGTACCGACAGCAGCAGCAGCAGCAGCAACAGCAGCAGCAACAGCAGGTGTAGCATGCCGCCGCTGATGTTTCCTTCTCTAGCTGCTGTGGAATTCAGCTGTTGTTCTTGTGACCCCCTAGCGCAACAGAAGCAGCGGGAAAGAGGGCAGCAGCAGCAGCAGCAGCAACCACCTCCGACCTCGATGGACATTGCAACCGACAGTAGCTGCTGCAGGTGCTGCAGCTGCTGCAGTTGTGTAACACCCACAGCCGACTCACCCGCCGGTGGCCTCTCCCAGCTGCAAGCGAGCAGAAAACGCGATTCTGCAAGCAGCAGCAGCAGCAGCAACAGCACCTCCGATGCTGTTAGCAAGCAAAACCACCGTTTGCTGCTGTTTGTCTGCGGCGGCTTCAAAGTTCCTGCTGCTGCTTCTGAAGCGGCTGCTGCTGTGCGGGCTGGGCGGAAAGCTGCAGCAGCAGCAGCAGCAGCAGCAGATAGCACTGCAGCAGCAGCAGCAGCAGCAACAGCTGCATTCAAAGCGGCCAACAAGGAAGGCAGCGTGGCCAGGAAAGGTTCGGCGCTGCGGCGCTGGAGGGCTCAGGGCGAAAGGACTTTTACGAGTCTTTGCTTCGACAGCCAGCAGCAGCAGCTGCTGTGGGTGCAGCAGCAGCAGCTGCAACTGCTGCAGCCAGCGCTGCAGCAGCAGCAGCTGCTGCTGCTACAGCAGCCAGCGCTGCAGCTGTCTTGTCATGATAATTTTGATCAAAGCAGAGAACAGCTTTCTCACAGAGGTGCAGCAGCTGCCCTTCCAGCAGAAGCAGCACCAGCAGCAGCACTAGCAGCACCAGCAGCAGCTGCTGCAGCGCCAGTACCAACAGCAGCTGCAGCTGCAGCAGCACCAGCAGTAGCAGCTCCAGCAGCACCACGAGTAGCAGCCCCAGCAGCATCAGCAGCAGCAGCATATGCAGCAGCGCCAGCAGCAGCAGCACCAGCAGCCTGCAACAGCGAAGGGCAGCATCTTATTGGCCTCAAAGAACATGTGGGCAGCGGCGGCAGCAGCAGCACTGACAGCATTTGCTGCAGGTCCTATATGGAGGAAGACTCTGCAAGTGCTGCAGCAAGTGCTCCAGTAACAGGTGCTACAGCAGCAAGTGCTACAGCGGCAAGTGCTGCATCAGCCAGTGCTGCAGAAGCAAGTGCCGAGGCAGAAAAAGCTGTAGTAGAAGGTGCTGCAGCGGCAAGTACCGCAGCAGCAAGTGCCGCAGCAGCAAGTGCTGCAGCAGCAAGTTCTGCTGCAAGAAGTGCTGCGGCAAACGCTAGCGAACAAGACGGTGACAGCAGCAGCATGGGCAGCAGCAATGGCAACGCCGCCGGCGTCAGCAACATCAGCAGCATAGACAGCAGTAGCTGCAGCAGCGCCAGTATCAGCAGCAGCTGCTGCAGCAACGACGACGGCAAAATCAACAGCAAGGGCTGCAATAGTGGAAGCAACGCCTGCGGCAGCAACATCCGCAGCAACAGCAGCGACAGCAGCAGCAACAGCAGCAACAGCAGCAGCAG
>NW_013544920.1:0-1633 GCF_000499545.2 Eimeria tenella
TTTAGGGTTTAGGGTTTAGGGTTTAGCGTTTAGGGTTTAGCGTTTAGGGTTTAGGGTTTAAGGTTTAGGGTTTGGCGTTTAGGGTTTAGGGTCTAGGGCTTAGGGTTTAGGGGCCTTGTTCCCTGACTGAAACGTCAGAGCCCCCCAAAGCAAAGGAAAAATGGCTAAACCCTAAACCCTAAACGCTAAACCACAATCCCACAAACCTAAACCCTAAACCCTAAACCCTAAACCCTAATCCACCCGTGCGAAGATCTCTGGCTCTTCTGTCTCTTTGCTGGTTTCTTGCTTTTTGGCCTTGCCTGTCTGAACCCTAAACCCTAAACCCTAAACCCTAAACCCTAAACCCATAGCTCTCAAGTCCTGAAGAACAAGCCATGATTTTTTTAACCCTACCCCCCGCCTGAAACCCTACGCACTAGGACCTAAACCCTAAACCCTAAATCCTAAACCCTAAACCCTAAACCCTAAACCCCAAGCACTAATCACTAAATCATACACCGTGCATGCTACGCAACGAACGTTACATCCCGAACCCTAATCTTAAACCCTAAACCCTAAACCCTCTCGCCTGTAAGCCTCAGACGCGAGCCTGAGCCGTAAACCCTAAACCCTAAACCCTAAACCGTGGAACCCAAACTTTACATCGTAAACAAATTCCATTAAACCCTTTGTTATAGACTCTAACCCTAGATCTCAGACCCTAGACTCTAAACCCTAAACCCTGAACCCTAAACCCCAAACCCTGAACTGGCTTGAAAGTCCGCGGCGTCCCTTCAGTTTAAGGGTTTTAGGGTTTAGGGTTTAGGCTTTAGGGTTTAGAGTTTATTGAAAAATAAATTAAAAAATAAAAATAAAAAAATTAATTTATTTTTTTTCGCTTTTGTCTACTGTGTATCTACAGCGAGCAGCCGAACGCAGGCGGGGCTGAGCTCTCAAGGGTTTAGGGCTTAGGGTTTAGGGTTTAGGAGGAATTAAATATTTTCTTTTGCAGGAAAGTGTTGTTTTTTGGACTCAAAGGTTTGCGCTGCTCGTTCTGGGGTTTAGGGTTTAGGGTCTAGGGTTTAGGGTTTAGGCTCCGTCTCAAGAGCGGCTTTCTCTTTCTGTCTTTTCTCCTAAACCCTAATTTCTTCTTCGATCCTTTTCCAAACAGCCCCAGCCCCGCAGTTCAAACCCTAAACCCTAGCTCCGAAACCCTAAACCCCAAACCCTAAACCCTAAACCCTGATTTCTAAGCGGAGACAACCGCTCGTCAACAATGGCAAGACCCCCCAAACAGGTCTTTTCACTCAAACAATAATATAATAAATTATTTCATTTCAATTTAATTATTCTTTTCTTTTCATTTCCAATTTCCTTTCCAATTCAATCCCATTTCATCCAAACAAACCCAAACCCTCAGGGGCCCCCAAACCCTCACCAGCCCCCAGGGGCCCCCAGGGGCCCCCGGGGGTCCCCCCGGCTCTTGAGGGTTTCTTAGGGCCACCCGGGGGCCCCCTGGGGGCCCCTTGGGGCCTCCCGGGGGCCCCTGGGGGCCCCAGAGACTCCTTGGGGGCCCCTTGGGGGCCCCCTGACTCCTTAGGGGGGGCCCCGGGGCCTCTGGGGGCCCTTGGGGGCCCCAGGAGGACCCGGG
>NW_013544921.1:0-1699 GCF_000499545.2 Eimeria tenella
AGGTCAGGGGGCCCCCGGGGGGCCCCCCGGGGCCCCTCGGGGGCCCTAAGCCCGCATGGGCCCCACAGCACAGGGTTCTTCCAGCCCCCAAACCCTAAACCCTAAACCCTAAACCCTAAAGTTTAGTAATAAGACTTACAAGATACATAGAAAGAGCAAGAGCTAGGGGTAGCCACGAACGCTAAACCCTCCGAGGCAGGGAAAGGGCCTACACTGGACCACCCAAACCCTAAACCCTAAACCCGCGGAGCTATTTGTGGATTGCATCCAAACGCTAAACCCTAGACAGAAAAGTAAACAATTTGTGTCCAAATTCCAACTTCATAGGCCTCTTTCAGGATGCAGCTAAACCCTAGAGGACGAGGGTTTAGGGTTTACAAAAGCAGCAGCTCAGACTTCGATTAGAGTGTAGACAACACGCCATGCCCAAACCCTAAACCCTAATTTCACACAAGAGAACGGCCACTGCGTTGCGCCTTTCAAGCCGTATACCCTAAACCCTAAACCCTAAACCCTTATTTCATGTAAGAAGTGTAGCCACTGCGTCGTGCCTTTCAAACCCTAAACCCTAATCTCAGATTAAAGTATAGCCACTGCATTATGCCTCTCGAACCCTAAACCCTATTTCAGATTGAAGTTTAGCCACGGAATTGTGCCTCCCAAACCCTAAACCCTAAAAACCCTAAACCCCCATTTCAAATTTGAGTGTCCCAACCCCTAAACCCTCCTATGTGCAGCACTGGCAGGAAAGATAGTCGCTGTTCTGCTAATCGCTGAATTAGATATTGGTGTTTTCTAAACCCTGATTTAGGGTTTGTCGTTTTCTGTCGCCTTACCTAAAGTGAAACGGTTGCTTGAAGCGCAAAAATAATAGCAGCAGTCTTGCTGCTCTTACAGCTAGCTAGCTGTTTGCTAGCTAGCTAGCTAGCTAGCTAGCCAGGCATTGGCTAGCTAGCTAGTTGCAATATCAATTGGCCACAAGGCTAGCTGGCGCGACAGCCAGCTAGCCGAGCTCTTAATTAATCCATTAACCACTCATTGGCTTCAGCTAGCTACGGCAGCTAGCTGCGGCAGCTAGCTACCCCCTAGCAGCTAGCTAGCTAGCTAGCCAGCTAGCTAGCTAGCCAGCAAGCCCGAGCCTCCACCCCCCCAAGCAAGCTACCGAGCCAGCTCTAAACCTCCGCCGGCACCTCCCTCCCCCCCTAGCTAGCTATCCACCCCACTGGCTAGCCAGCTAGCCAGCTAGCCAGCTAGCTAGCCAGCTAGCTATCTACAGCAAGGGCGTGGGCATTTTGGGGGCGAGAGTCTTCAAAGCCTGTCTGCTAAGGCCTACTTCTCTCGCCACAGTAAAGAAGGCCTCGGAGTAGCTGCTGCTGCTCCCTGCTGCCAGCTAGCCAGCCACCTGGCCAGCTAGCCAGCCAGCTAGCTAGCTAGCTAGCTACATCAAGAGCGTGGGCATTCTGGGGGCAAGGGTCTCCAAAGCCTGTCTGCTGAGGCCCACCTCTCTGGCCACAGTAAAGAAGGCCTCGGAGTAGCTGCTGCTCCTTTTTGCTGCTCTTCGGATTTCGGGGGGCCCCCAGTTTCTCTGGCGAAGTTTTTCGCCGAACTCTTTGAAGGCCATGGCCTCTTTGAGGGAGAGGGGGCCCCCCAGGGGCCCCACTGCAGCGCGGAGTTCGTGGATGTTGCTGCTGGGCAGCAA
>NW_013544922.1:0-1810 GCF_000499545.2 Eimeria tenella
TTAGGGTTTAGGGTTTAGGGTTTAGGGTTTAGGGTTTAGGGTTTAGGGTTTGCGTGCAGGGTTAGTTGTTTGGCGAGTTCGCCGGACAGCCTCGTGAACGGGATGAACCGCTTTTTGAGGGTTTTGCAAATCACCTTTCGAAGAGACCCTACAAACTTCCGTCCCCGAATTAACAAACTGGACTCTTGCAAAGACAAGGAACAGAAGCTCACTGGCAACTACTTCGTCCTCGACGACAGCTAGCTAGCTAGCTAGCCAACAGCTAGCTCGCTGGCTAGCTAGCCAACGGCTAGCTAGCTGGCCAGCCAGCCAACAGCTGGCTAGCTGGCTGCGCGGCTAGCGGCTAGCTAGCTAGCCAGCTAGCTGGGGGCTAGCCACCCAGCTAGCTGCCAGCTAGCTAGCTAGCTGGCTGCCTAACTAGCTAGCTAGCTTGCTGCGTTCAGCTAGCTGCGTAGCTAGCTGCATAGCTAGCTCCCAAACTAGCCAGCTAGCTGCCCGGCTAGCTGCCCGGCTAGCTGCCTAGCTATCTGCCTAGCTAGCTGCGTAGCTAGCTGCATAGCTAGCTGGCTAGCTAGCTGATTAGCTGGCTAACTAACTGCTCAGCTAGCCGGCCGGCTAGCAGCCTAGTGGTCTGGATGGCGAGCTATATGGGTAGCTAGCCGGCTGGCTAGCTAGCTAGCTAGCTAGCTAGCTGGTTGGCTAGCTGGCTAGCTAGCTAGCTAGCGATTCCTTCAGCTCGCCTCCATGAAGTGGAGGCCCGCCTGCGTTGGCTTGTGGGAGAGGGGCCCCGTACGTAGCTTTCTGCTTGAGGGTTTAGGGTTTAGGGTTTAGGGTTTAGTGTTTTGTTAGGGTTTGTGTCCTTCGCCCGCACTCCCCTCTTTGTATTTGCCTGTGGGGCTGCATGCAGTACTTTCTGTCCCTTTTATTTCTTGGGGTTCTGAACTTCAAGAAACATTTAAAGAAGTCCATTTAAAGGAGTCTCATTTGACATCTCCTGCATCCCCCAAACCCCAAACCCTAAACCCTCGCAGCTAGCTACAGCGCATGCAGCGTGTACGTACGTCTCGAGACGCAGCAGCAGGCAGAAAGCACTTCAAAGAAAAGCAGAAAAGCTGCTGAGGAAGTTGAGGAGTATGTACACCGCAGAACCTGGGCTGTACGTACACCTCGAGACACTGGGGTGTACATACACCTCGAGACATTGGGGTGCACATACACCTTGAGACACTGCGGTGTACATACACCTCAACACCCTGGGGACACTGGGGTGTACGTGCACTCGAGACACTGGGGTGTACGTACACTCGAGACACTGGGGTGTACATACACCTCGAGACCCCGGGGTGTACATACACCTCAACACACTGCGGTGTAAGTGCACAGGAGCCACTGGGGTGTACATACACCTGTAAGTGCACAGGACACTGGGGTGTACATACACCTCGAGACACTGAGGTGTGCATACACCTCAAGAAACTGGGGTGTACGTACACTCGAGACACTGGGGTGTACGTACACCTCGAGACCTGGGGTGTACGTCCCCTCGAGTGCCGCGGCGTCCGTCTGCTCGGAGTTTCTGAGGTGTACGTACACCTCACTAAAGGGCCTGTCCGCTGCAGGATCTGCGGTGTACGTACACCTCAGCAGTGGGACTAGTCCGCTGCAGGATCTGCGGTGTACGTACGCCGGATTTGAGCTGTACGTACACCAGATCTGAGCTGTACCTACGCCGAGTCTGCGGTGTACGTACACCCGAGGGCCGTGGGGTGTACGCACACCTCAGCGGCGAGGCGGGGGGACAGCCGGGGGG